>NC_058132.1:280957683-281257683 GCF_016433145.1 Gracilinanus agilis | reverse complement strand
TTACTTTGTAATTCCCTTTAGTGACCCTTATGATATTCTTCCTTTAGTTGGCACTCTTTGCTGTAGTTTTTGTATAAAAGTAAAAATTTTTGAAAAACGCTTCCTTCACGAGATCAATATCACAAAAAATCCAGTCTGGTAAATATTATCATAAACATTTTCAATATTTAACATACTTTATTAATGTTAAACAACACAGAGACCAATTTTAAAGTATTTTTTAAATTTTGTGCCTTTTGTAAAATTTATCTTTGATATTAGCTTTTTAAAAAAATATTTATAATTAGACTTTAACCTCAACCAATTAAATCGAAAACTCAAGGACAGGAGACTTAATCTTCTATTTTTCTATCATTTGGTAATACTGAGCACTATGCTAGAAATACTTCATGAACTAAAGTTCTAATGTACAACCTTTTGATATCCAGGTTTATTAACATGGTCTTAATACGTATTTTTCACAAAGTTTCATTTATTTTCATAAGTCACAAATTAAACCAATTTTTTAAAAATATCATCATAACAGTTTTTTCAAAACAATAAGTCTAAGGTCACCTTGCTTTTCGTTGAAAGTATGGAATGGCAATTACTTTGCTCATAACTAATATCTTATTCTCTTTTCGGAATCTCTTAAAGATTGAGGTTAATATTTTAAAAGTCCAAAGAGTAAAGTATCCTCTTCAGACAAATTCATTATGTCCTGTATTCCTGACTTCATCTTGAAAATAGTATTTCTTAAGTAATTTTTTACCCACAGCGCAATGCTGAGTGCTATTCAAAGTAATTTAAATGGAAATAGTACCTACCTTCTAAAGTAATATGAATATGCACAACTTAAGTAGGTGTAGTAATAGTGTTTTAAAAAAATACACTAATATTCCATGTTTGTTACTCCATCAATTGCATATTTTCCACCTTACACAAAATATGACTTTGTAGCTCTGTATCCATTATAGCATGGAATATCTTTTCGTTACTCTTTAAAATTTATTTGTAAAATATTGGTACCAGATTGTTTTTGAAATAACTTTTTTATTTTTATTCTCTTTACATGATAATTATCGTGCCCATGTATTTGAAATCTATTTAAATTGAAAATACCTATATTAATAAATTGTTAAATGACCCATATTACATATTGCCAAAATATGTAAAGGAATCTTCTTTTTCATGTTGTATTTGCTCAGAATTTCCACTCAAATTCTACTTTCTCCTATATCTCATCATGAAGGTTTTGTCAGAATTTGTCATTCAGGCTAAATGGTCTGCAGGGCTACACCCCTGGCCCATTTTTTTTTTTAATTTCCTGTTCTCTGCCTCTGCCTTATATTTTGATGTTACTCTTTTCTGTGCTTCCTTATAACACTTTTTCTTTGCATAACTGCCAAATAAAATTTCATCAAAAGTCACATTCATCTAGTTCTATGCTTTACACAAAGAATTTCTGAAAATGTGAGTGTTGTTTTATGCCTAATGCATTAAGTCCAGACTTATTAACTTTGAGCTTCAAGCCCTCCATCCATAACTTGGTTTTATCTTACCTACTGAATTTTATCTTCTGCTATTTACCTGCTCAGGTGCTCATCCACCAAGTAAAGATAATCTCATTGAATTCTCTTTCCCCTTCCACTTTCCCCTAATTCCTTTCATTCCACTATATACAGGGTCACATCATTCTTATTCCTGTATTTTAGCTCTTACAATTCTTGCAGTCTTTTCGTGTATTCTGCCTGTTGAAGCCCATTCATTCTTCTATACTTTCCTCTGTAAAGCTACCTATGATTACTTCAGATGTGATAGGAATATGTTGTGGAAGAGAGACAAGTTTGCAACACAGGGAAATGGAATTTGGTGACAAAGGGTGTGATAATCTCTAAATAAAAAAGGAAAAAGTCCTCTCTTTCCCAAGTTACCAGTAATTTCTTAATTGCCAAATCTGACAGTCCTTTCTCAGGCCTAAAACCCTTCTTGAATTTTATGCTACATTTGATGCCACTTTCTCTGTCTGCTCCTGGATGCTTATTTCCTTCTTGTTTTTAATGATTTGGGGGGAGGGGGGTGCAGTTCACCTCTTACCTGTCTGAGCTCTTAGATTATCAATTCTAACTTTATTCAAAATATCATTCCCTAGATATTTTTGAACCCCAAAGTTTTGTTTTAGGGCTGCTTCTCTTTACCCTCTATGGTTTCTCTCTTGATGGTTCTCATCAGCTTCCATGAATTTAACTGTCATCCCTATGCATGTGACTTCAAGTCCCATTCTCTCTCCTGATATTTAGTCCTACACTGACACTTTCCTTTTGGAGATTTCAAAGTGCATGCCCTGGAAATACCTGAACTCGATATAGCAAAATCAGAAAAACGATCTTTTCCCCTAAACCTTCTCTTCAAAATTTTTCTATTTTATATACCATCACCCTTACATTTTCCAAACTCCATAACCTTAGCATTAATGTAGACTTGTTCTTCCCCATCCCACATATGTAATCAGTTGCCAAACTTTTCCATTTCTTCCATAGTATCTCTTATATATGATTTCTTTTCACTATTCAAGGAGGTCTCATGTTAATTCAGGTCATATACCATCTCTGCTTCGGTGTATCTTTGTATCACAACCACCTCTTAGTCTCTCCCCATTTCAGTAATTCCTACACACTACTTGTCAGATTTATTTTCTTAAGTACTATTTGACCATGTCACTGCTCTACTCAGTCAACTGTAATGGCTTTCTATTGCCTTTTAGATAAAATATACAGTCTTCTACTTATTTTTAATGCCCTTAATAATCCTGGCTCCGAATTCTCTTTCCAGCATGGTACATTACCATCAGCCTGGACTTGATTTTTATTTCTCAAACACAACATTTTCTATCCCATCTCTGGGCTTTGTCCTGGCTGATCCACACGCCTCAAATGCACTCCCTTTCCTCCTCCACCTCAGAGAACCCTCTTCTTTCTGAAGACAAAGCTCAAGCAATACCTTCTACTTGAAACTTTTTCCCTCATCCCAGCTACTAGTATTCTCTCTCCCAGGCTACCTTATATCTAACTACTTTGTATATATTTGTATTTATTTTCCAAATTTTTACATGTACTTGCCTCTCCCATTACAATGTAAGCTTCTTATAAATTGGGATTTGCTTCATCCTGGTGCCTAGCACGTATTAGGCATTTAATAAATGCTTGTCTTCCAGTGATTTTTGGAAAGTAGCCATCAAGGTTCTAAGAATTGGACAATTTTTTTAGACTGTCTTTCATGATTTTGACCTGGATACAGGTTTATGGCTAGTCTAGCAGTATAAGAAGGCTGTTCTAGCCATTTCAGATTCATGTGGGATATGAAAAGACTATATTTTTCCAAAATGCTGAGGTAATTTCATTTGAGATGCAGTATTTAAGCTAACTCTTAATAAATCTTTCTAAAGCTTACAACTCTTCTCTTCCTAAACTTCCATTTCCATATCTTATTCAGATACAGCATAGCATGTAGTATAGAATCTCTTTATGATTATATGCAGCATTACCTGCACCCCATAGAAGGTTGTTTCAAGCTATACAGATTCAGTCTGTTTCAAAAGTGACTTGTCAAGCTTTCCACTTGGCTTATGAAAAAGAACTTGTTTCCAGATGTTACTTGAAATCCTAGACACATTAGTTTGCATTTTTATTTTCCATTAAGGTTTATAAAATGCATCATTTACATTATTTGCCATGCACAATGACCTCATAAAGTAGAAACTGAAGGCATTCTTTTATTCATTTCACAAATGAGGAAAGCAAGGTTTAGTGCCTGACACTGATTGTTGACTAAGAGAGGTTAAATACCTTGTTCGGGTCACTCAGAAGCCAAGGGTCACGAAGTCAAAGACTTTTTCTACTATATAACATTGACTCATAGGTTTCCCCATGAATCCCCCACCACTTTCTGCTGGGTGAGTCCAATTGGCATATATATGGATGAATGCCATCCATATTGATATATATAAATTCCTGATTATCTCCCCTCTTCCCAGATTTGAGGTGGGGGAAGAACAAACTATAGAATCTTTTATTCATTCCTTTATGAATTTCATTGATTTTATTTGGCAGATGATCATTTTTTTCACTACTGGCGTATAGTCCTCATTTTTTCCCTCCAGTGTCCATAGTGGATGTATCTAAAATTCTACTAGATATGAAAACATGAAATTCAGTGTACCATGCATTTGTGGGTTTCTTCTCTATCAGTGAAAAGTCTCTTCAATTGATATAAATTGGAACTATAAACAATAGTGAAATTTGTCCAGTTGTGTCTTTTGTTTTCTTTTATCTCTATGGCATATGGTAGTAATATTTTTCTTGTAGTACTTGTGGAAAAGCCTTTTTTTTTCCCTTTGAGTTTCTGCTCATGGTGGGTATAGATTTAGATTTGCAATAATTTATTTTTTATTAGAGAGTAGTTTTTTTTTTTATTTGCTCATCTCTCCTACTTTAGTTTCTACATTAAAGTTTTGTGCCAGGACCCAATTCTTCTCCCTGCTAAAGCCTGAGGTGAGATGATTACTACTCCTTTGTGTTTTTCACTGGTCTTCTCAGTTCATATCCTAACTTTCCACCTCGTAGACTCCAGCCTTACCGCTAGATCTTTGAGGTTTAAGAGGGCCAGGGCCCTTTCTGCCATCTCAACTCAAAAGAGTTCAAGTCCTCAGAATTCCTACTGTCAAGGTTTGAGCACTGATACAGGCACTAGTCACTACTTTACTGATGTTAATTGAAAGTTGGCCCCTCACACCTTCCCCCACAGGGCTTCAAAGGTCAATCCCATGGATCTTTCTCACCAAAGGCCTCTGTCTTTGCTGCCCCTGTTCACAAAGCCTTGCTGGTTATACATGTCTCTGGTGATAACTAGATTTGGCTTCTTTTCAGAGGTGGAAGGATAGCTTTCCTTGTGCTGGTCATCTTACGGCTAACTTTTTGTATATTTCTGGTTTGGAAGACACTTGCTATAGTTTCTCATTGCATTTCCTTATCCTAATTTGGACTTAACATCACCAGTAACCACAACGATTAGGTTAATGATCTAGAGCCAGACATCTTCAAAAATTTAGTCAAGTGGGCCTTTGGAAGCATTGCTAATAGTAAGCTTGTAGAGGGACAGAATTCTAGTAAAACTATCTTAAATGCTAAAAGAAGATGCTGTTAAAGTGCTATAGTTATGCCAGCAAATTTGAAAAACTCAAGGGTGGCCACTGGATTAAATGTCCTGAAAATTACCAGAAATACTGGCTGGTTTTCAAAGGGACAGTGGAACTAGAGACCAAATTGCCAATAGTCACTGGATTATGGAAAAAATAAAGGAGTTCCAGAAAAGCATCTGCTCTTCCTTCATTTCCTACAAGAAAGCCTTTGACTGTGTGGATCACAACAAAATGTTACATATCCTCAAAAAGATAGGAATACCAAATAATCTTACTTGTCTCCTGAGGAAAACCTATATGCAGTTCAAAAAGCAATTGTTAGAACTTAACATGGAACAACAGATTGATTTAAGATTTGGAAAGGAGTATGACAAGACTGTTTATTGTATCTTTGTTTACTTAACTTATATTCAGTGGACATCATGCAAAATGCAAGGCTAATCTAATCCAAAGATGAAGTTAATGTTGCTAGAAGAAATATTAACTATCTCAAATATGCAGAAGATACTACTCTGAAGACAGAAAGTAAAGAAGAGTAAGAATAAGAATCAAAGAAAAAACTGTAAAAGCTCGCTTGAAGCTCATTATAAAAAAAAACCAAGATCATGGAAACTGAGCCCATCACTTTCTGGAAAGTAGAGGGAGAAGATGAATGTAATGTCAGATTTTATATTCTCAGTCTCAGAGATCACTGCAGATGGCAACCATAACCATGGAATTAAGACACTTGCTCCTTGGAAGGAAAGCTATGGCAAATCTAAACAATCCATCAAAAAAAGTAGAGATATCACCTTGCCGATATAGCTATGGTTTTTCCAGTAGCACTTTATGGCTCTGAGAGTTGGATCATAAGGAAAACAGCTTCACAGAATCCATACTTGTGAATTTTGGTGCTGGAGAAGACTTTTTTTGAGAGTCTCTTAGCTAGCAAGGAAATCAAATCAGTCAGCCTTTAGAGAAATTAATTCAGACCATTCATTGTAAGAAAAATTACTGAAGCCTGTGCTTAAATACTTTGGCCACTTAATAAAAAGACAGGAATCATTGGAAAAGAAGTTGGGAAAGAAACTCAACAATATCAGAGCTGAGCATCTTACTTTCTGTTGAAATAGAGGAATGGGGGAAGACAGGAATACTTGGTATGACAGTTAAAACGCTGAACTTAACCAGGGAAACTAACTTTTTGTGAGTCCTTTGGGGTTATATTGAGACAGTAGGAAGTAACATTAAAGGATTTTAATAATAAAATAAGTTGGGGCATATGGGAAATGGGGCAAACTATTCTTAACAGCTACAGGAGGGAAGAAACAAGGGTTTAGGTGGTCCAGGGAATCAGGGCAGGGGAGAGAAAACTTACACTATACTATATTAGGCTAAATGCAAGCTTTACAGGGTTTGGGGGATCTCACTGTTTGCTCCAACAATGTTCTCAGCTGTTCCAGGGTCCAGGGTGTTGGTACAGTCCACAAACTCCATTGGGTCACTCCAATAGGCTGTCACAGGCCTGGAGGTCCACCCTCCAAAGCTACTGATCCAGACCTATTTGTAGTTCCTCAAAATGCAATCCAAGTGGGATTTCTCCACTGAGATCAGGGCACAAGCTCCTCCACCAGTGGCAAAACTTCCAACTGTCCCAGAGTTCAAAAGTCCTGTGACCTTTCAGCCACATTCCAAAAGCCCTTAGAATGTTCAGCTAAAGCTTGCATTTTCCAATATACTTTTCTAAATTTTTCACCTATCTACCTTGACTTATTCCTTATTACACTGTTCAGGTAACAGCTATCTTGGCAAGAAATCTCTTTTATGAATGTTTTGGCATCATGTTGTTGGCCATTCTCTCCTCTTCTTTCAGTTTTCTTGACACTTTTTATTTCTCCTTCCTGCATTTTATATTACTCTCTCATTTCCTTCCTAGTTCATCATCCATGTCATCTGAAATAGGTAGATAGTCTGGATAGATGGTTTTGATAATAATGAGGTACCAAGATTGAGAGTTTCTTGGTAACCCACAGTGAAGAAGGCCTGAAAAGCTTCCCACAGGGCTCAGCGGGTTTTTCAGACTCTTAGACAGATTTACAAAACAGGTCAGGGTTTATTTTAACCACAGTAAGATGGAAAGGAGGATTAAGGGATGGGATGCCCTAAACTAAAGGATCTAGCTAAAAACTCCCCCCCCCCAACCCCTGCAATGGGGTTTCTTCTGGTCTTCCAGGCTCCTTAATTCCCCACATTGGGTTTCTATAAATCCCAGCTATCTAACTATCTGACACTATAATCCTCCCAGATAAATATTGACAAGGTATATAGTTCTTCAAAGTAGTTTAGATTGACCCTTTATCTCAGGGATCAACCCTAAACAGTTAGGCATAAGATGGCTGTTGGCCTTCCCATGACAGGTTCACTGGCTGGCAGGAAACAGATCTTCTCAGCAGTTGGGAACACTCTCTCTGGAACACAAGTGGATCCCAAAGTAGGCAGGATGTATCCAAACAGGACAGCAGGGTAGGTAGCTTCAGCTTTGCAGGGATAGTGTTATAAAAAATAAAGGAGAAGGTAATCTTGATACTGCTACTAATATTACTAAAGACTAGTTATTATAGTTGTTATTAATCTATGTATAATCTGAGGAAGCTTTGGTTTGGTTCTGTAATGGCTGGTGCAGGGACACCTGAGACCTGCCACCCAGCTGGATGTTATAATAACTGCCCTTCTTTATAACAGTGCCCAGGCAGCATCCCTAAAGGTCAATGGATGGGTAACCCTTTCAGGTCCCACCTGGGGTTGATTGATTATTGGTATTGGGCTCTATCAGCCTTGGATAACGTTCATCTGACTGCGTTTCTCCCTTCCAGAGTGGTGATGGAATAACTACTCCAGGAAGGTACTTAATAACTTTATCTATGTTGTTTAACAAGGGAAAGGAATGATCAGGAACGGGTTGGGGAATAGGTGATCCCATCACTAAATCTATGACAATAATCCCTCAGGACTGTAGGCTGTTCAGTAACACTGACTTGTTCTTCACCTCCTCTGGCTCAGCCTGGTCACAGCCAAACCAGAGTAAGCAAACTGTTTGGATGACACAAATGTTGATGATTTCTCTCAGTTTCTCACTGCTAGTTGTTGTGCCAGTCATACAGCCTTCAGGAAATACCACCCTTACCACCCTCTTCTTCTTCTCCTACCCACTTCCCAGATCCCCCCGGGCCCAGGATACCTAAATATCTAGAGATGATTTATGTGCGTAAATATCTAGGGATTCAGAGAGAATCAGAGGATCCTTGGTGTGACCCACAGGTCAATCAATGTTCAAGATCAAATGTCCAAGGCAAGAATTTAGGCAAAGCTCAGCCAAGGCAAAGTCAAAGCCAAAAGGGTCCCCAAAAGACAAAGGTCCAAGGGTCCCTCTCAGGTGGCTGCCAGGGTATTTATAACCTTTCTGGCCAACTGCCTTTTCTCATGGCCTCTGGGAACATTCCGATGTCTCCAACTGTTTTCACCTGTCAATCAAGGTGAGACTCTCAGCTCCCAGAGTCTGATTATGACAATAGGAAACCAATCCCTCCTATTCTCACACAGATCGCAAGCAGGAGGAAGTTACCAGCTTCAAGCTGTTTCCCCGCATAGGAAGTCCAAAAGCCCCTTAGCAGTTCTTTGTGTCCTCTTTTATACATTCCCCACATTCCAGAACAAGCTCTGCAGTTCCAGAGCATACAGTAAGATCCGGCACACTGATCTCTGCAAAATCTCTCTCTTACCTGTTTGCACCCATTCTCTCCTTTCCTCATAACACATCCCTTTGGGTCTCTGTCATAGCCATTTGCTCTCTACTCTCTATTGGTAACATTCTCAGTTCCCAGTGTTTTATAATCTACATCTCTAGCCCTGATTATTTCTCCTTAACTGCCTAGCCTGCATTACCAGCTGCCTATTGAACATTTCAAACATTTTATCATATAGGCTTCTCATTCTATTTATGATTTCATTGACTTAAGGAATTAATTGCCTTAATAACTAATGCAAATCATAAATCATCTACAATTTCTATTATTAGTTAGTAATGTATGATACTTAAGAAGCTAAGTCATTTGCCAAGGTCTTACAGCCAGTATATGCCAAGGGACTCTGAGGCCTGACTTCCAGTTGCTATATGCAACCCTATCTCTTCAATCTTATTACATCCAAAAAATAATTCATTCTTTCTCTCTGTACCTGTCCCTCTTCAGTACTTCTTTTTCTGGCAAGAATCAATACTTCACTGTTTTCTAGTTTCAAATTGATTGATCCTCAGTGCCATAATTCTAGAGACTGAGATCCACAAACCTTAACCTTTTCTTCAACAATTCACTTTACATCACCACACAGATCCAGTATTTTGACAAATTTTATTGATTCTTATTCCATAACATTTCTTATATTTATTTCTTCTTGAATCACACTGTCTTCACCATACTTAATTCCAAGCTCTCCTGACTTCTTACCTCCACTAATATAATAGCTTCTTTGATCATCCAATTAAGTTTTGGAAAAAGAATGCAAAAATGTAGGATAATTTTATAATATAGACCAGTGGTTCCCAAGCTTTTTTGGCCTACCACCCCCTTTCCAGAAAAAATATTACTTAGCCCCCTGGAAATTAATTTTTTAAAATTTTTAATAGCAATTAAGAGGAAAAATAAATGCACCTGTGGCCATCACCACCCCCTAGATTGCTGCAGCATCCACCAGGGGATGGTAGCGCCTACTTTGGGAATCACTGATACAGACCACTGCTCAAGAATCAGAGAGTAACAGAATCTTAGAGATAAAAGAAAAATTTGGAGATAGGTTGGATACAGGTCATGAAAAAACCTTTAAAGGCCAAATAAAGGAGTTTGTATTTTATTTTAGAAGTTAATATAGAGTTACTGGTGTTTATTGAGCAATCTAACCCAAACCTATACAAAAATTCCTTTCTTTAATATTCCCAATAAGTGATCCCTGAGATAATACTTAAAAAATAAAAACTATAGTCAGAAGAAACCATTGCCCCTATAAATCAGATCATTTCCCTGACAGATTTCTTTTGTTAAGAATTGTAAGAAAATTCACTTTATATTAAGTCAGTATCTTCTCTACTCCCGGGGCAATCATAATAAGACTAACCCTTATTCCTAATCCAAAAGATGACAACTACAATAGTTTGTTAATTAGTTTCCCTTCCCTTTTCAATCCATCCTTCATACAGCTACCAAAATAATCAATAGGTAACATCAACAAAATGAACCAAGTAATAAAGATAAATGGTACAAAAATCAAAGGTTGCTTAGTTATGGTTGTGGAGAGAGGATCTGGACATGACAAAATGGAACAGTGAATCTAATATATCTTCTGCCTGGCCCAATATGTTTTGGTGGTGTCAAAAAGGAAGAGTCAGCACTAGAGAGAATTGTAAAGGTTCAATTCTCTTCAGGAGAAGCCAGGTTTTCATGAGTACCAAAATTAGCAAGTATGGAAAAATTTTAGTACTAAATCATTTCCAAGGTTCTAATTTGTCTTTATTAATGATATCTTCATGTGGTATAATCAGTTGATGGGAATTTGTGCTAGAAGTATTTATGAAATAAACCTCTAGTCCTGAGCATCAGGGAGCAGGAATAGCTCTATTCTGCCATTCTCTCTCACAACTTTTTTAAGGAACTTGGAAAACAAGTATTATAATTTGGAGTATAAGTATCAAAATCAAATAGAAATAGTGATCACTAAACCATACATAAGGATCTCTGTAGACATATATTGACTTAGGAAACTACATATTAATATCTGTTTTATATTTATTTTTTAAAATATTTCCCAGTTACATTTTAATCTGATACATTAATGCACTCAGCAGTTTTGAGTCCATATGTGCATGTTTGACACCAATGCCTTTTCTCTACTTTGGGTCATCAACCTCCTCTATACTTCTTTAATTAGTTTGCATAATCTAGCATTTACTTCAGATTTTATAAAATTATTCAATATCTTTCTTCTTTCTATATAAGAGTTCTATAGCATAGAAGATTGAGAGAAGTCAAACATTTAAAGTTGTTAGTGACAGGAAGTGTAGACGGGATTACCCATATTGTTAACTTCAGATCCCTATAGAAAATTCAAGCACAACTTTTTTGTTGTACAGTAAATTTAAACTCTAACCTTATCATTCCAGACTAAAATATTATCATTTTAGAGTAAGAAAAAAAGGTTAATTCATGTCTTCTTCTATAAAACCAACTGTCATGTTAGTATTTGTCATTTCTTGACTTTACATATTGTGATAATAATATGGCTTGTCATAAAAACATTGTTTCTAACATTTGAAATATTATAATGAGTTCAGCATGTCAAACAGTAACCTTTTAAGAAGAAAAATTTTCATTAATATCTACTTTTTTCATTCATTTGTTTTTTAAAATTAAAATTGAGGAAAATATCATTTCAATCATCTTTTAAGCTACCAGGTGATATTTCTGCTTTTGAAAAAATTAATTCTCGATATTGCTCAACAAAACCAGTTCAATTTTTCAGAGGCAAAATTACAATAATAAGTTTTTCAGTTGCTTCTTGTACTACTTTAATAACTATAATTCATAGTTTTAAGATGATAAGAGTTAGGTCATAAGCACAGAACAGAAAATGTGATGAAGTAGTAATGGGTGAGGCTTTTAGTGATCAGGAAATTAAGTAATTTGAAAGGAAAAACTTCTATTTCTGTTGTAATGCTTGTACATGTTGTGGAACAAAAACATTCTATAAACTTTCTATTTTGAAGATTTGAAGGAAGGGAGTTTAAAGCACAATTCAGTTTAAGAAGCATGTATTATTTTGGAAATTATCGTGCTATGCTCTGAGATTAAAAACACAAAAAGTAGTATAACTGCTTATAACTAATGCTATGAATTTTACATAGAACTACATTTCATGGTCTAAAAAATAGACATTTTTCTTTCCAGCGTGAATCATTAGGCCACATTATTTTCAATGATGTATTGTACATTTCATTTCAGTCATGTCCAACTCTTAATTACTCCATATGAAGTTTTCATAGCAAAGGTATAATGGTGCCATATCTCTCTCCTGCTAATTTTACAGATAAGGAAGTGAGGCAAACAGGGATAAGTAGCTTGCTCACATTTACATAAGTTAGTAAGTGTCTGAGGCTTGATTTGAACTTGGATCTCCCTAATTCTAAACTCGGCACTCTGTCACTGGACCACCTACTTTCCTAAATGATTTGAGTAATTACATATCTCATTTAATACACTAAATGAATATTCTAGGTTATCATCACATCCCCATGGTGTCATCCATCTGGCACACCTCATCATCTAAAAAGTAATCATACTTTAAATTGTACTCTACAATGGAAGTACTTCATGACTGTGGCTGGCAAACATCATTTTCATATGTACATTTCATTTCCTATTTCGTATCTCTCTTGATATTAAAAATCAGAAGATTGTTATATTTCACAGAACTTTGTATTATGTTAAAAGAACAGATTTTACTTTACCAAATTAATTACTTTTTGAGATCAACAAATAGTAAGCTTAGTGAAATTTTATAGCTTTCATAGTATGTGACTACAAAGATCTATTCAGCCAAAGAAAGCTCACCTGTTCCATCCTAATTCCTTCATCTCAGATATCTTCAATGTCTATTGAGGTTAGTCTTTTCAACATTTTTATAAATACACTAGAGAAATACATTGGTACTAGTATTCTCTTGTCAGGTTTTTTTTTTCTAAGTGCTCTTGCTAACAACTTGAAAGCTTATTCTCTCTTAAGTCCTCAAAATTATGTCAACTCCATTATGGACCTCTTTTATATATACTTGACTTGGTCTAGATGCTTTTCTCCAGTGATATATGCTCTCTGTCAATGAAGAAAATCAGTTGTATTTCTTTTCCATTTTTGTCTACCTATTCTTCCAAATTAATCCTTAAATGCTTCTTGGGATAATTTTTCTAATTTGGGTACTTTTCATAGCTTTCCTTTTATTAAAGAATTAAGTTCTTGGGTATTGAAACAATTTTTCTTCCATGTAGTATAAGGTCAGAGGATGAGTTTGTGAAGAACTGTGTTTCCATATGGTATATTTTCTATCTCCTTTTGACTCTCTACTTGTCTTTTCCCCCACCCCCTTTTTGGTAAGTTTTTTTTTCTTTTAGTTTAATAAAGATTTTATTTTACCAATTACATGTAATAACAACTTTCCACATAAGTTTTCTGAAGTTATATGGTCCAAATTGTCTCCCTTCTTCTCTCCAACCCACCTCCAAAAATGGTAAGCAATCTGATCTGGTCCATACACATACCATCATGCAGATTATATTTCCATATTGCTCATTTTTGTGAGAGAATACTCATATAAAATCAAAACCCCAATATAAAACCCCAAATAAACTAAAGTAAAAAATATTATGCTTTGATCTGCTTTCCAACTCCAACAGTCTTCTGTGGAGGTATGTAGGTTTCTTTGCCATAAGTCCTTCAAAATTATCCTGGATCTTTGTATTCCTGAGAGTAGCTAAATCTGTTATTGATCATTCCACAGTATAGCATATATACAATGTTCTCCTGGTTCTGCTTATTTCATTTGGCAACAGTTCACATAGGTCTTTCCAGTTCTTTCTGAAGTCGTCCTATTCATTTCTTAGAGCGCAATAGTATTCCAACACCATCATACACCACAATTTGTTCAGCCATTCCCCAATCAGTGAATATCTTTTCAATTTCCAATTCTTTGCCACCATGAAAAGGGCTCTTATAAATTTTTTTGGTCAAGTAGGTCTTCCCCTGTCCCTTTTTTTATATCTTTGATTTTCAGATCTAGCAGTGATATTACAGGACCAAAGGGAATATGAACTGTTTTATATCTATTTTGGGCAAAGTACCAAATTGCTCTGGAGAATGGTTGGATCAGTTCACAACTCCACCAACAGTGCATTAGTGTCCCAATTTGCCACATCCTCTCCTACATTTATAACTTTCATTTACTGTCATATTGGCCAATCTGCTACGTTTGAGGTGGTATCATAAAGTTGTTTTAATTTGCATTTTTCTAACCAAGAGTAATTTGGAACATTTTTCCATATGATTATTAATAGCTTTGATTTCTTCATCTGAAAACTGCTTATTCATATCCTTTGACCATTTGGTCAATTGGAGAATGGCTTGTATTTTCATATATTTGACTTAGTTCTCTATATATTTGAAAAATGAGAACTTTATCAGAAAAATTAGTTCTAAAATTTTTTACCAGTTTGGTTCCCCTTCTAATATTCATTATGTTCATTTCATTTATACAAAATCTTTTTAATTTAGAATAGTCAGAATTATTCATTTTACATTTTATTATGTTCCCTATCTCTTGTTTAATCATAAATTCCTCCCTTCATAGATATGACAGGTAAACTATTCTATGTTTCCCTAATTCATTTATGATATCACCCTTTATATCTAAATCATATGCCCATTTTGACCTTATCTTGGTATAGGGTGTGAAATATTGGTCTATACCTCATTTCTGTCATACTGTTTTCCAATTTTCCTAGCAACTTTTGTCAAATAGCAAGCAAATAATCAAATTTTTCTTATCCCAAAAATTGGCCATTGGTTTTATCAAACACTAAATTGCTATGATCTTCCATATGAGCTGCCAAGGATTCAGATCTTTGTTCTGCCAATCTGAGCCAGACCAACGAGGCTCCAGTCTTTTGGCCATCTAGCCAACTTATCTGAATAGACTGTGGTGACCCTGTGATTTTTATCTCAGTGGACTAGTTAGTCAGATTATTTGGTTAGAATATTCTTAGGCAGAGACAAATAGAGTAAAATAGAGTAGCCCAGTTTTATTGGGAACGAAGAGGACCCGTGAGGGTCAGGAGAGGGGAGGAGTTAGAACTGGTAATTTGTAGGGATCCACTGTTAACCTAGGTCCACACCCCTTCCTGGGGTTCTCAAATAAACAAAGATCTATTTTTTACATCTTATGAGTGTGATAATGTTGTCTGCAACCCACAGAATTTGAGGCCTACCACTTTGCTTCATACTATGGACAGATCACATTGGGTCTCCAGCACTGGTTCAACCCACAAACCATTTCCTAGAGACTTTACAAGGTTCCCTCACTTACATATTTCACCCCTGAGTCACCCAGCTGCCCCTAGTACCAGATTATTTTGATGATTCCTCCTTTATAATACAATTTAAGATTTGATACTGGTAAGCCAGTGTCCTTTACATTAATTCCCTTAATATTCTTGATCCTTTGTTCACATAGTTTTTGGAAATAATTTTTTGGTAGTTTGGTATGGCACTGAATAAATTAATTAATTTAGTTAGAATTATCATTTTTATTATACTAACTCATCCTACCCATGAGCAATTTTTTTCCAATTGTTTAGATCTAACTTTGTGTGAAAACTGTTTTGTAATTGTGTTCATATAATTCCTGTGTTTGTCTTAGCAAATGGATTCCCAAGTATTTTATGTTGTCTAGAGTCATTTTAAATGGAATTTTTCTATCTCTTTCTGCTCCATTTTGTTGATAAAATATAGAAATGCTTATGATTTATGTGGATTTATTTTGTATCCTTCAATTTTGCTAAAGCTATTATTTCAACTAGATTTTTAGTTTATTCTTTTAGGATTCTCTAAGTATACTATCATATCATCTGCAAAGAGTGTTAGTTTAGTTTCCTCAATGCCTTCTTTAATGCTTCCATTTCTTTTTTTCTCTTATTGCTTAAGCTAACATTTCTAGTAAAATATTAGATAATATTGGTAATAATGGGCCATCCTTGCTTCACGCTAATCTTATTATGAAGGCTTCTAACTTATCTCATTGCAGATAATACAGATGTTTTTAGAGAGATACTACTTATTTTAAGAAAAGGCTCATTTTCTTATGCTTTCTAATATTTTTAATAGGAATGGGTATTGTATGATATTGAAAGCTTTTTTTTGTTATCTCTTGAGCTAATCATGTGATTTTTGATAGTTCGGTTGTTGATATGGTCAGTTATGCTGATAATTTTCCTAATATTAAACCAGTCTTACAAATTCCTGGTATAAAACTCACTTGATCATAGTGAATAATCCTTGTGATTTTCCTAGTATTTTGTTTAAGCTTTTTTGCATCAATATTCAGGGAAATTGGTCTATATTTTTATTTCTCTGTTTTTAGTCTTCTTGACTTAACACCATGTTTGTGTCATTAAAAGAATTTGGTAGGACTCCTTCTTTGCCCATTTTCCCAAATTCTTAATGTAGTATTGGAATTGTTCTTTAAATGTTTGATAACTCCATTGTGAATCCATATGACCCTGAGTGTTTTTACTTAGGGTGTTTATTAATGGCTGGTTCAATTTCTTTTCCTGACATTAGATTATTTAAGGATTCTATTTCCTTTTCTGTTAACTTGGGCAATTTCTATTTTTGTTAATATTCATTCATTTCACCTAGATCTTCAGATTTGTCATAAAATTGGACAAAATAGCTCCTAATGATTGGTTCAATTTCCCTTTTCATTTTTGATACAGATAGTTTGATTTTCTTCTTAACTTTTTAAATCAAATTAACCACTCATCTATCTATTTTATTTATTTTTTTCTTCATAAAACGAAGTCCTAGTCTTATTAGTTCAATAATTCTCGTACCATCACTTTTATTTGTTTCTCTTTTGAATTTCAGAATGTCCAATTTAGTCTTTAATTGAGGATTTTTAATTTGTTCTTTTTCTAGTTTTTTAGTTGTATGCCCAATTCATTCATCTGTTTTTTCTCTATTTTATTGATATAAGCATTCAGAGATATACATTTTCCCCTAAGTACTGCTTTGGCTATATATCATAAATTTTTTAATGTTATCTCCTCCTTGTCATTCTATTTAATGAAATTACTGATTGTTTTTATACTTTGTTCTTTGGCCCACCCCTTTTTTAGAATTAGATTATTTAGTTTCCAGTTAAATTTTTCCCATGGACCCTTGTTGATAGTTTTTATTGAAATATGATCTGAAAAGAAATTTATTATTTCTGCTTTTCTTTATTTGGTTGTGAAGTTTTTATTCTTTAGCACTTGGTCATTTTTTGTGTACATATCATGTGCTACTTTAAAGTTGTTTTCTAAAGAAGAATTACTTCACTCAGTCCCCTTGTTGATTACTATCACTCTAGTATTTGTTTTGAGGCATTACTTTAAGGTTGCTTTCAGAGGATTCTCAGAGTGGTTCCAGCTTTTGCATTTTACTCTGATATCTTGACTCCAGCCCCTGGCATCTGGTCTCATCTATGCTTTATTGTTGTAAAATACCCTTGGATATAAATTGGGATCGTTTTTTTAAAATTATTATAATTTGTTAATGAAGTCATCCAAATCTTTGCTCTTGTCAAATGCATCATCTCATTCTTTCAATATTTTCAACTGATAAAAGAAAAGAATATAAGGCAACAGACCAAAAACTAAACAGATCTGAGCATAGTAAAGATCACCCTGGAACATCTATCCATCCCAGAGGTCTTCTCAGACTGAAACATCTCCCCACCATACAGGCCCCCTTCTTACAGTGGTGGGTTCCTCCCAGGGCCTTCATTTGAAAAAGGTCCCAAATAGCCAGTCTTAATTCCTCTTCTGGGTCTTCTTCAGACTCTTTGGCCTTCAACACCATGCTGCATGGATATACCTTCTACTTTTACCTTCTCCCTCTGCTGAAGATAGAGACTGTTTTTTTTCTCCTTATAATTATATCCTCATCGCTTAGCATAATTCCTAGAATATAATAAGCACTTAATAAATACTTCCTTGTCTTGACTCACTGATTAAAGTCTTCACTGAAAAGAGAGAAATGTTGGAAAACTGATATGACTGATACAAAGACAAAAGTAAAAAATAAGTTTAAAAAAAAACAATAAAAATTATCTTAATTATTCCAGAAACTGATTATTTGGTCTATGGTCTAGAAACCCCTTATTCTGCAATTTTCCTACAGAAACTCACTATATTTGTATATATTACTGCCTCCAAAGAATCTTAAAGTCATACATAGTATCTTATAGTATCTTATATTTGAAAGAGGTTTCAGAGACTAATAGAAGTAGTGTTCATGATTATTACCTTAAATAATAAAATATTCTCTAAGCATCAGGAATTTAAATCTTGTACTTTTTTATTTCAGCAAGATTATTTATATTGTTTTTAATATGTTATTTCTATTTTTTTTGTTTTTATAACATTAACATTTCCCAATATACCTTTTTTTCCCTCTTCCTCAAGAATAAGAGAGGGGAAGAAAAAGCAGTTTCACAGAACTAACCATCATACTGAAAAAAGACTGAGGAAAGGGACCAGCATTCATTTTTTTTTTAAACTTTTTGTTCCTTTGTATTTACATTTTTGAAGTAACTGTGAATATTGTTTTCCTCATTTTTCTTATTTCAGTTTATATTAGTTCTTCTAAATATCCCCACTCTTCTCTAAACTCATTTATATTCATTGTTTCTTTCAGCACAGTAATATTACATTGCATTCATATATCAGTACTTGATTGGTCATTCCCCAATCGATGAGATAAAGAATAAGGGATATTCTGATGCTCTTGGATGTCATTTTTTGTGGCTTTTCCACTTCTTTGTGAGGATTGCAACTTATGCAAATTTCTTCATCTGTTGTAATTCTTCTCCATATTCTCCCATGAGTTTCCCCAAGTGTATAATGAGTCTTCTTCTTTGTATCTTGGTATTGTATGTATATCCACAGAACTCACAGATTGTCCATCATTTTTCCTACTTCTACTATAATGTTTCTCTGATAATGTATTTCACACTGCTTCTCCAGTGTCATTTCTTATTGTTATTATAATGCCATCTATTCACTTCTCCCTTGAATCATCAGTGTTCTTTTCTGTAACCTTTAATTTTAATTCTCAAGAGGCACTAAAACATATAGTATCACATGAAGATTATTAATTCAAAAGATAGGCTTTTTGTATTGGGGGAAACTTGGAGTTATTAAAAGATTGAACAGTTTGCAGTGATAAATCCTTTCCCTAGGTCTTCTTTCTGTTCACCCTTTTCAGTATCTTTTTTCAGTTCTTAGCCAAACTATGTGTGCTAATGGGCCTTTTTAGTTGGCAATCCATTAGTTGACATGATATAGCAATTATTTCATCCATTTGATTTTTCTGGTATACATTAGTAAACCAAATTTTCTTGAATGAGTATGGATTTCATTTGAGAGGCTATGATTTTACTAAGTTTAATATTTTAAAAAATACATTTTATTTGCAAACAGTAACATATGGAAGATCTTAACATCTATAAGGAATTTGTCTTTTCCTTTGAACTTTTCATTAGCTATCATCTTTACCAATGGAAAAAACTTTGGATTCAAGTATAACCTCTTTATTTTATGCCTTCTATGTATAACAAAGGCATCTTTGTTATTGCATTTTTCAGAAAATTTGTAAGATTTTAACAACTACATGCTAGATGCTTGAGGAAGACCATTTGCTTTACTAAATTAAATGTTTTTTCATATGATCCTCTTTTTTCATACAAATAAATGGATAAAATGCATTTATTAAGTGTTTACTATGGACCAAGACTAAGTTCTGTGAATATAAACGGTAAATTGAGATAGTCTCTATCCATGAGGTGCTCACACTAATTAAGGGAGTCATCAACTAAAAAAGAATTCAAATATAAGATGGAATGGTCTAGAAGCTATTAGGGTGCAAGAGTAAAACAGATGGAAAAGCCCAGAAATTCTTTGGTTTCTTGGTCCTCTGTTATTATAGAAAAATTGGAATTACTGATTCTAATTTAATCCAAACCCTTTGAACAAACAAGCCAAATGAATAAAGGGAAAAAGTAGGTGGAGAAAACATCCTCAGTGATCCAGGTAGTTCTTTGTGCCACACAGAATTCCTGGATGGGTTCTTTTTTAGATGGCCAAAATCAAGACAGGGTAAATAAAGGAAGGTAAATAGATCCCTAGGATAACAGTTTTTTCTATCAATTGGCTTCCTAGAGTGACATTTTCTAATATCTACAAATTTATTTTAGCTCTTACTGTAAGGTTTACAGCAGAATTTTCTCTATGATAGTTTACTCATTCCCTTTTTGCATTGTCATTAAAGATTGCCTTAATATTTATGTACATCATTCTAACAAAGATCTCAGATTGAGATAGGAAAGAATTATTTGTTGACAACTATACATTTTCTCCATTACCTTTTTTTTAAAAATTAAGTCATATTGTTCTATGGTGCCCTTGTGTTATCATTCTTTTTTTTTTTTTTTCACTTATCTTGAGAAATCATCCCTTGGTGTTCTCCAAACTGGGTCATTACTCTAATGTACACCTCCCCACATATACTTGCTTTCATCTAGTGATCATTTTTTTCTTTCATACTATTTCAACTACTTCATGCAGCATAAAGAGACTATGCAGAGTCCAAATGTGGTATCTATATTCATTAATGGAAAGAATAGTTTGTTATAGTCACTTTGACAGATTTTTGTTTTGACAGATATTCTTTTCATCTGTTTATTTTTCTACTCCAAGTTATTCAAATATTGGAGACTGATGTGGTTTTGGATGGTTTTGGTTTTACTATACTTTTTTCTACATTTTCCATAATGCAGATTCTTCTTTGAATTCCTTATATAAATCCAACTTTGTTATAATGAATGATTTATTAGATATATTGCTGTAATCCTTTTAATAGATTTTTTTTTAGTTTTTCAATCAATGTTCATTAACATTGTTGTATAATTCTTCTTTGCATTCCTTCACTGGTTTAGATATTTTATGGTATAGCTATATTTGTTCTATAAAAGGAGTCAGATATATTACTTTCTCAGTTTTTGAGAATAATTTATTTAATATTAGTACTACTACTTCACTAAGAGTTGGATCCAAAATATTTCCCATAGAATTAGGTATTTTCCTCATCTCTTTGGTAGTGGTCATTTTCCTTCACCAATCAAATGGATATGAGGCAGAATATCAGAATTGTTTTAATTTGTGTTTCTCTAATTATTAGTGATTCAGAGCACTTTTCATTTGGCTATAGATGATGTGGATTTCTTCCATCCTTTTTGTCATCCTTTGAATTAAAGAATGGCTCACATCCTCATAAATTTTAATCAATTCCTTACATATCTTGCAAATGAAACCCTTTTCAGAGAAACTCTAAGAAGCCATATATATATATCACTTATTTTTTCCCTCTAATTTAAGCTGTATATTTTTGTTTAGATTGTACCAGAATTTATATGGAATAAGCAAATTTAGGCAGTGTTGTCATTTTTATTTTTGTTGACTCATCCTATCCTTGAACAATTAATATTTCTCCTATTGGATCTTTTTATTATGATTGTTTTGTTGTCATATTCAGATAATCCTCATGGGCATCTTGGGAGATGGACATGTAATTGCTTTACATTTACTGAAGTTTTTGTTTCACTTGATTTTTAATTGACTAGAATTCTCAAAGTTAATCATCAGATTATCTTGTAAAAGTGATCATTTTGTTCTTGGCTTATGCTTATTCCTTCCAATTCTTTTTCTTAACTTATTGCTTTAGGTAGCCTTTCTAACCTTATTTTAGATAGTAGTGACTATAATGGACATTTATGCCTTTATTCTTGCTCCTTTTGAAAGGACTTTTAGTTTATTCCTATTACTTTTTTTTTTAACCCTTACTGTCTGTCTTAGAATTAATACTAAGTATTGGTTCCAAGGCAGAAGAGGACTAATGGCTAGGTAACTAGGATTAAGTGACGTGCCCCCATGGTCAAAGCTAGGAAGCGTCTGAGGTCAGATTTGAACCCAAGAACTTCTAGACCCAGCTTTCTATCCACTATTCCTATTACTTATAATGATGACTTTTCTTAATGTTTACTACAATGTTACTGTGTTTCATAATTTCTAATAGGAATGGATTTTGTATTGTGCTAAAAGCTTTTCTCTGCATATATTTTTGTAAGTTTGGATTGTATTGTTGGGTTTTTTTAAATTATGTTGATACTTTTCCTCATATTGAAACAACTTGCTGTCCTAATATAAATTCAGTCTGATGATAATAGTATATAATCTTTGTGATATATTCTTATTGTCTATTTACTAATACTTTATCAGTTGGTTGTTTTTTCTGGGGCGGAAGGGGCATTGCTTCAAGGTTTATTTTGTATATTAACCTATAGTTTTCTTTCTTTGTTTTGACTCTCCTTGGTTTAAGTATCAAGACTGTATTTATATAATATAAGAAATTTTTTGTACAACTCCATTAGAATTATTTTTTCTTTTAATTTTTATTAAAATTGCATAGTTTTTTCACTGCAGTTTTATCTTATTTAATTTCTTTTTCTGAGGTTCAGTTCTGATAATCTCAAATTTTAAATATTTATAAGTATTTAGGCATTGAATTTAAGTTCTAATTTTTATCGTCACTTAACTGGACAAAATGGTTTATGTTAATTGCCTTTTTTTTATTATGAATTGTTTAGAAACTGCTTTTATTCGTAATATTAATGACTCGATTTCCCTTTTAGAAAATTAATTGAATTATAGTTTATTTTATTGGATTTTAATAACTCCTAGTTTTATCAATTCAATTTTAGGTTTTGTTTTTATCTTTTTTTAATTTTGCTAATCTTTTTGATTCACAGATTTCTGCTTTGGATTTTATTCTTATATGGTGATTTTTCTGGTATTATTTTTAGTTTTATGCCCAATTTATCCATTTGTATTTCCTAAATACTTTTATTATTGAACTCATTTAGCATTATAAAATTTCTGTCAAGGACTGCTTTATCTACATCTAAAAATTATATGTATGTCATTTCATTGTTCTGATTTTTAATGAAATAACCTTTTATTCTGTCATTTGTTTGTTTGTTTGTTTTGCCTCACTTATTAGAATTAATTGTTGTTTTGTCTTAGGATTAATTGTTATTTTCTTTTGTGACTTTCATTTTTGTTCTCTAACCTGTTTTTTATTTTTATTCTTTGTCTTTGTCGAGTTTGTTTACAATTTTTTAAACTTCACTTACTTATAGATTTCTTGTGCAATAAAATTTTTTCAATTTTTATAGAGTAAAAGAATCCCAATTCAGAAAAAAATTTTCAAATAGAAAATGATATAAATTTGTCATAACTTTAAATATGAATGAAATAAATAACCCAATGAAAATGAAAAGTAATAGATTGTGCCAATATGTTCCTTGCAAGAAGCATAATCTCATACATACATGCATAATGATAGCCTGAAAATAAAAGTATTCTGATTGAGATGAAATAAAAACAAAACAAAACAAGTCATAATTATACCATCAGGCAAATCCAAACAAAACAAAACTTCACAACATAGAGATAAATGAGAAAATTGCATTATGTTTAAAAATAGTCATAAACAATAAATCAATAACAATATCATTTAAATTCAAATTTTAATTAACTTACAAGAACACATAGACATAATGCAATAATAGTAAGGGAATTGAATACCACCACACTTCCTTTTTTTGGACAAATGGCATTAAAAAAAGAAGAGAATTTTCTAAATTGCTAGAGAAACTAGAGCTAAAAAACTTAGGCATTTCATGAGTGTGAATATTAAATAATGTATGTATTTCTCAACTTCACATAGGACATTTATAAAAATTCAACATAGATTAGGTCACAGAGAAATTACAATTAAATGTAAAAAGGCAGAAATAGTAAACAGGCCTTTAAAGACTGTCAGGATGTAAAAATTATAATCTGTTCACAGAATAGAAACAAAAGACAAAACCAAATGGAAACTTTTAATAATGAATTTCAAAATAATGAGTTGGCTAAATTTATTAGAAAGAATTTGAAATTAATGGAAATAATTAGTGGAAATAAACTCATGGAAGCAATTTATAATTATGTGAAAAGCAGTGATAATGATGAATATTCATACCAAAATTTCTGCAATATCACTTGAAGCAGTCCTCGGGGGGTAATTCTACTCCTACATATATCATTTAACAAAAAAGAAAAAGAAGAATTAATGAACTAAATATACATGTTAGGTTTTTTTAAAAAGAGAAATAAACTCATAACAAGCAAATTGAAAGTTGAGCAGGAAAAGATAAATTTGAAACATTCTGTAGAAATGATAAAAATGAAAGCTGATTTTTTGAAAAAAAATTATCAGCATTTAAACCAACTTTGCATTTTAATACTTTTTTTGAGAATATTTGTAGATAGAACTTTAATAATCATTTTCTGACATTTGATGATCCTTGTTCTCTGCCTCCCTGTCTCTCCTGCCCCTTCTTAAGTCAACTTTCTTAAAAAGAGAAGAGAATACTAAATATGCAAATCGTATATTAGCATGGCATATTGCAAAAGAACTAGAAGAAATAAAAAATAATTAAATCATATATACATTTTATGTGCCAACCCAGTTGAGAACACAGAAGAGTTAGAGAAATATCTTAAAAATATATATAATAATCAAACCTGTACTAGATTAGTTAGAGTTTAATTGATCTAATATCAGATAAGGAACAGGAAAACTTGTAAAGTCTCTACCTGTGCAAAACCTACTGGTCCTAATTCTATCAGACTTTAAAAAAACAATTAGTTCTGATGCTATTCCTCCATACTCAATTTAAGAGATAAATATTATTTTAATGCCTAAATATAAAAACTAAAAAGTAATATTAATGATTATTGACTCAGTTTTTAAAAATAAAATTCTGGCAAACAGCAATGCATTCAATAAATCATTATGACCAAGTTATATTTATAAGAGATGGAAATATAAGTATTAAAACAAATTATATAATCATTTTAAAAATGAGATAAGTCCCAAACCACAAGGTTATCTCAGTTGATGGAGAAAAAGTCTTTGTCAAATTAAAAGGTTGTTTTTTTAAGTTGTAAAGTATAGGTATGGGGGGATCTATTTTTAATATAATAAAAGGTATCTTTTAAGAACCTTTAAAAGGCAAGCATTGTTTGAAATAAGGATGCACTGAAAAATTGCATATATTCTTCAAGCAAAAGTCCTTACTATCCCTAGTATTATCTGATACGTTTTTGTAAAGGCTATATTTAGGAATAAGAGATAGAAAGTAAAGGTGTAAAGATAGGCAAATAAAATACAAAACTATCCCCTATTGCCAATGATATGATAGTTTACTTAGAATATTTAGAGAATTGGTAAAATACTTATTGAGATAGTCAATCATTTCTACAAAGTTGCAGGTTATAAAATAAGTCCACAAAAAAACAACAGTTTCTATATAGTAACAAAATCCAATAGGCAATTATTGAAAAGAAAATCTTATTTTAAATAATTATAAATTATTTCTAGCTCAGTTATCAAGCACATAAAATACTTGTTATTGACTCAATTATAAAATATTGTTTAAAGAAATAAAGAAAACTGCCACCCCACATTTCTTGTATCCTTTTTTGATAAGAAGAAACAGGAGTTATATTCCCTTCATTGTTTACTGTGGTCTTGCTTTCATTTGTCTCTAGTCCATGTTGTTTCAGACCAGCCTCTTCACTGTCATTTATTTCAGGTTTCCCTTTCATCATCATTCTCTTACATACCTTCAACAAGAAATTTCCTAGTTCTCGCTATCTTATGAAATCTTTTTTAACTTTTTTCTATTTTTTTAAGATTATCAAAAAATACATCAATTTTTTTTATTTTGCTTTCCATTTCATTTGTATTTCCTTTCGTGATTTGCGGTAATTTTTGCAAATTTAATGATCTACTCACAACTTGGGCCTTTTTTATCCCCTGTAAGAATGCTTCAAATATATCTATTTTACTGAACATCCATATTTTTCCATTGATTATTATTGGGCTCATTTTTGATATATCATCATGTATTGCTTCTTGAACTTTTTTGCTTTTGAGAATATAGTATTCATTTTTCTATTATGTTTTCTCATGTATGCAGTATATTACTGTGTTAAATATTCTTTCCTTTATATTTGGAGGTCTTTCTCCTGATTGTTTGTTGTATTCAGTTTTTGTAGTTGGAATTGTGAAATTTAACCAGTGTCTGCATTGGAGTTAGATTCAGAGCAAATTTTCTCAATGCAAACTGGATCCTTTCTATTGATGTCTTGTTTTCTGTATTCATAACTTCTGGACAGTTTTCTTGTATTGTTTCTTTCATCATGATATTTGTGTTTTTTGACTTTTCAAGGTCTTGGAAGACTTTGATCTTCAATTTATCTATGTACCTTTGAGGTACAATGTTTTGCTTGTAGAGAGATAATTTATTATATTAACATTTTTATTCTTTTTCCAGTTTGTCCTTCACATCATTAGATTTGCATTACCAATCTTTTCTTTCTCTTCTTTGTTGAAACTTGCCATTATGAATTCACATTTTTTTTACCCTGCTGATTATTTCTGCAATGAAGGTCTAAAATCTTGCCATCTGTTTTCAGCAAAACTTTTCTCTCAAGTTTCTGATTTCTCACTTGACCATTCTAGAACATCCTGCTGTATATGGTTCCATGATCTCATGCGAATAAATACATTTTTTATTTTTATCAGATATTTCAATTTCCTTTACCTTTCAACAGTTCTTTACAAATGTTTGCAAATCTTTTAAATGTTACAGTATTCATTTCTTATAATTTTAGTGTCATACCTTCTGTTTTATCTTAATTTTTTAATCAAATTCTTCCACAATTTTGGATTTTACTCTTATTTTTCCTATTGTTCATTTTCTTATATCTTCCTCTTTAAAGTGGCATTTACCTTGGAAGTTGATCTCAAATCTTAGTCAATCTCCTTCCATTTTGAGGATTTCACTTTTTCCCTACCTCTTTCCTAAATAAAACAACTAATTGGGGGAAAATATTGTCCTCGCCAGCATCTCAATTTCCTTTTCTTCAGGGTTGATAAAGCACTACCTGTTACTGCCATCCCTAACACAATTCTCTAACCCAGGCATATGATGATCATGCTCTCTTATTCCCCTTTGCACTTTGAGCAGGCTTGACAGAATTAAGATCTGTTGTTGGTTGCAACATAAGCCTAGGTTTTAGAGTAAGGGAAAGGTCGACCAGGAGAAAGTTCAGCTGAAGCAGATACATTTTCCAGAAGTTCCCAAAGCACAAATCAGTGGTATGGGGAATATTCTCTCTGGGAATGAAGGGCCTACATCAGAGTTGGAGAGGTGGATGCTTCCTAAATGCTAGGAATAATTTTTTTCCACCTTTTCTTAGACTACTGTTATTATTATTATTAAATTTCTTGTTTTCCTTTCCCATGATGGCTGATGTAATTGCTTTACCACATAATTCCTTTTATTTATGTTCTTAAGTGAATTAGTATCACCAGGGGAAAAAAGTCTTTATCTTCTGGTCTTGTTAGTCATGTTACATTTTTGTCGTGTTACATATTAACCTTTAAGCAAGACCTGATCATTCTTCTTAGCATTAAAAAAAATATATCCTCATCCTCTAGAACAGATTTTTCAATTTAAGCAGCAGCTATCTTCAGGGTTGTGTTTTTTACCAACCTTCATCATGAATACTTTATAAATTGATCCAGTGTACCATGAAATCCTATTCTTTTTTTTTTTTAGAATATACAGTAAAACTAATTCCTCCAACTCCTTTATTTGTCTCTAATTTAGATTTATGAGTCATCCTTTTTAACTTTAATTTTCTTTTCCCTTCTGTTTTTATTCATATGGACTGTCAAGGTAGCATTTGGTGCTTCCATTTTTTGTCCACCAGTAGGGCCTTAGATAATTAGAGTACCAACAGCTAGTTTTATATTTATAAACCATCTAAAACCTCAGATATTTCAAATTTTCCTCATCATAACACTGGAGCAAGTATGACAGAGAAGAAATAGTCAAGGTGGTACAATATAAGATCTTTACCTTATTTTTATTTATTTAATGGATTTCAATGTTGAAATAGATTCATGACTAAGTAACTCATCTCCTGATAATGTACCTCCATGTACTTAAATAAAATGGCCCTCAGGAAGCCTACATAATCTCTCCTTAAGGTCCATACTTAACACTTCTCTGGGATGGAAGAACTCACAGAAATTTGCACTCTGCTTGCAGAGGCTTTGAGTACCTAAAATCATCTCCATGTCATGATGAAGCATCAGTATAAGAATCTATAAATTCAAGTCATTGTGCTAGCCTCCATTAATAAAAAAAATCAGTTGTGATGCATAATCTACTCCAAATAATTCACCATTTAATTATTGGGAAATAATAATATTTATGGTTCAAGAAGGAACAAAAAGTCAGGTTAGAATACTATAAGAAACTTGAGAAAGTAAAGAGAACTCTGACCTGGCCTGGATAATGACTGGTGGTTAGAGATTGGTTAATTTCAAATGAAGTATGGGTTCTTGAAATAAATATTAATTGATTTCTGCCTCAAATTTTAGGCATGTGACAAAGTATGAGCGATAAAGATGGAAAATTGCACTACAGAGGGCATTGAATAAAAGGAACAAACATTGATACTTTGTCCAATTAATCTCACTCAGAAGCCATTGAAAGCCTCTTTTTTTAAAAGAACAGTTTAAGTTATCTGAGGGCAGATTATGAATATATATTACACATGGAGTATGAGGGCCTGGTTAAAGGCAGGAAGGCTACTTTTAAAACTGTAGTCCCAATGAGAGAGATAACTTGGGTCTGGACATCCTGAGTGAAATAGAAATAAAATGAAGGCAACACAAGAGCTAGTGTATTGAAGAATAGAAAGGACTTGGCAATTAATTGAATATGTGAGACTTTTCCTTAGGTAATGTTTTACACCTTAAAATTACATAAGGAGTCAGTTTTCACCCATCAGCTGTGACTGTAAGCATCATGGCCTTTCTAGTTTTCTCATTTCCAGTAGTTTTCTTCAACACTGATTTGTTACCTTTGGTATTAATGGGTGACATTTGACAGAATGTCAAAACAGGCATTTGGTCGGCATGTCCTATCTGCCCCAGGAGAAAGCCATGTTTTTTATGTGTACTGAGGCACACAATATACAACTTATGGTTTCAAAGCTGTAAGTGCTTGCACATAATGTGAATGCGACTTTCAAAGGTTCATTTTGGTGAGGAGGGGAAATGCTAAACCACATTCAGGCTAATATGGTATTTCCATTACAGATAATGCTTGTATCTGGTTTTAAATAATTATTATTTTAAGGTAAGTTACATTTAGTTCTGTTTTCTTTTGCTTTATCAGGAATGGTTGCTTTATCAAAAGTGTTTTTTTTTCATGTCTTTAAATAATATTTTTTATCTATTTCTTGTTAACATGGTTAACTATGTTTATAGTTTTGAAAGTATTGAACCCTACATGCCAGGTATAAATCCAGGCTGCTTACAGCATTTGGTCTTTTGATTATTGTGTTCTACACAGTAGTATTTTATTTAAAATGTTTTTATCAGTACTGAAAATTGGTCTATATTTTTTCTTCTCTGTTTTGAATTTCCCTGGTTTAAGTATCGAGATATTTGTATCATATAATGAATTTAGTAGCTATCTTTTTAAGCACTTTATGTACTTTTGTAATTAAATTTAAATGTTTGATAGAATTCATGTTTAACTGATTTGGTTCTAGGCTTTGTTTTTTTTTTTTCTTAAGAAACTAATTTATGACTTGTTCAAATTCTTCCTATAAAGTAGAGTTAAATTTCTATTTCCTGTTCTGTTAATCTGAGAAATTTATATTTTTGTAAATAACTTTTCTAAAATTCTTTTCATTTCTGTGACCTCCTTCTTGATTATTATATGGTAAAATTTCTGTAGGTCTGAGAAGGGTAATTGAAATCCTCTGCTAATAGAGTTTTATTATTTCCTCCTGTAATTCATTTAACTTTTCCTTTGAGAATTTGGCTGTTTTGCCACTTGATATATGTTTTATATCAGTGTGTCCCAAACTTTTTTGGCCTACCACCCCCTTTCTAGAAAAAAATATTACTTAGCCCCCTGGAAATTAATTTTTTTTTAATTTTAATAGCAATTAATTGGAAAGATAAATGCACCTTTCGCCATCACTGCTCCCTTGGATCACTGCAGCGTCCACTAGGGGGCGGTAGCGCACACTTTGGAAATCACTGTTATATTGATAGTAATTCATTGCCTTACTATAATTTTATCAAAAAGAACTTGTTTCTTTTCATTATTTTTATTTTTGCTCTTGCTTTTTATATCATGATAACCACTCCTGCCCTTTTTTTTTTTTCATTAGCTGAAGCCTAGGTTCTATTCCAGTTCTTTATTTTAACTCTTATTTGTGTCTGTTTCAGGAATGTTTTTTTGTAAATAACATATTTTTTGATTCCGGTTTCTAATCTAGTCCGCTAGCCTCTTTCATTGTATGAGTGAATTCTTCCTGTTCATATTTACAGTTATGGTTAATATGTAACTCCCATCCTCCTGTTCTCTTATGATTAGTTTTCCCCTTCTATACCTACTCAAGAATTTGTTTTACATTTGACCACAGCTTCCCTTAAACTACCCTCTCTCATTCCACCCTTAAACCTCTTTCTCTTTATCTCTTTAATATGCTAATTCTTTGTTTGGTATAAGGAATTTCTGTACCCAGTTGTGTCATTTTATTCATTCTTCCCTTCTTTAACCTGTTTAAGTGAGAGTAAGGTTAAAATACAGCATTCTTCTCTCTTCTGCCTCCTCAATTGTTTAATTTCTTTCTTAGGGAGCTGCTAATGTAAGATAATTTTCCCCATTCTTCCTCTCCCTTAACCCCAATTCTATGGTTCCTTTTCCCCACTCTTTCATTTTTTTGAGAACAGCCCAACATAATAAAATCATACCCAAGCAAACTATCTACTTAAACTTTATTTTAAGATAATCTGGTAATAATAAATGTATCATCTCACCATATAAAAAGTAAAAAGTATAATCTAGTTTAGTCTCTCTTGATTTCTCTTCATGTTTGCCTTCTTATGACCATAAAAGAATGTAAAAAAGTATAATTTGGTTTAGTCTCTTTTGATTTCTCTTCATGTTTGTCTTCCTGTGCTTCTCTTTTTTTCCTGTATTTTAATGTCATACACTTGTTTTGCTGATTAGGTTTTTCTTGACTTTAATCCAAGATCTTTTGCCTTCCAAAAGATTATATTCCAAGTCTTCCCTTCCTATATAGATGACTGCAAAATTTTGTGTGATCCTCATTCTGATCCTCAATACTTCAATACTTTCTTTCTAGCTAATAATTACATAATTTTTTCCTTGACCTGAGAATTCTAGGAATTGGTCTATCATATTTCTGGGAATTTCTTTCAAAAAGTGACCAGTATATTCTTTCAATTTTTGTTTTTCTTTGTTATTTGAAGATATCTGAACACTTTTCCTTTCTTTCTTATCTTTCCCATTTTTCTTAGTATTCCCCTTTTTTCACCCCCAGTTTTATTATTTTTATTGACATATCATCCTAAACAGCTTTCTCTGTTATACACCCTCTGTCTATGTATTCTTCTAACTGCTATGATAATGATAAAATTGTTAAGAGTTACAGATGTCATCTTTCCATATAGAAATATAAACCATTTGACCTTATCGAAGCCCTTAAATTTTGTTCTCTTTCTTATTTGACTTTTTATGCTTCTCTAGAATTTTGTATTTGGGCATCAGTTTTTCTGTTTCAGTCTGATCTATTCTTCAGGAATGCTCAGAAAGCTTCTGTTTTATTTAATGACCATACTTTTCCCTGAAAGAATGTAATCAGTTTTGTTGGGTAGTTGATTCTTGGTTGCAAAACAAGATCCCTTGCCTTTCAGCCTTTCAGTCCTTTAGTGTGGAGGTTGCCAGATCCTGTGTAATTCTGACTGGAGTTGTCATTTGATGATCTATGGATTCTTTCATTCTCTCTTTTACCCACTTGTTCAAGAATACCAGGGTAGTTCTTGAATAATTTACTATAGAATGATGTCAAGCCTTTTTTTTTTTGTCACAACTTTTGTGTAGTCTGATGATTCTTAAATTGTTTCTCTTGCATCTATTTCCAGGTCAGTTATTTTTTTTATTTTTGTTAATGTCATTTCATATTTTTATTTTTTCATTCTTTTGATTGTTTCTTGATGTCTCATGAAGTTATTAGTTTCTATTTGCCCAATTCTAATTTTTAAAAACTGAATTTATTCTATGACCTTTTGATCTTCCCTTTCCATTTGGTCCATTCTTCTTTTCAAGTCATTTTTTTCTTCATTTAACTTTTTTGTCTCTTTTTCTAGTAAGTCAATTCTGGCTTTTAAGACACTGTTTTCTTCCTATGATTCATGTGCCTTTTTTTCCAAATGGCCTATTTTCCTTTTATGCCATTGTTTTCTTTTTTTCATTTTTCTTCAACCTGTTTTGTTTGATTTATGAATTACTTTTTGAGCTCTCCTAGGGCCTGAGTCCAATTCCCAGTTTCCTTTGAGGTTTGGTTTGAAGTTCGTTGGATCTAATCATTCTCTGTTAGTTCTGTCCTTTGGTCTTTCCCTTTAAAGGTCTTTGATATTTGCCTTTTTTTCCTGTTGCTTATTCCTCCCTCTGTCTGTCTCTCTCCCCCTCTTCTCTCTGTCTGTCTCTGTCTCTGTGTCTCTCTTTCTCTGTGTGTCTGTCTCTCTGTCTCTGTCTCTCTCTCTCTCTCTCTCTGTCTGTCTCTCTGTCTCTGTGTGTGTGTGTGTGTGTGTGTGTGTGTGTGTGTGTGTGTCTCTCTCCTCCCCTCTTTCTCCTTTTCCTTCTCCCTCTCTCTCTCTCCTTCTCTCCCCCCTCTTCCCCTCAGGGTGGACTGTAAGCTAGTCTCTCTGCTGGTTTACTGGACCTGCTCTGCTCTGAGGCTAAATCTTCAATTGTCTCTCCTCTTTTGGTATATTGGATAAAGATCAGTTGAGTTATGCCCTGGGGCCAAATCTTCACTTTAGGCAGCTCCAAGGTCAAGGTGCCCAGCTAAATGACCCGTATTCCTCCCTGCTATCCTCTGTCAGATCTCAGGACCTCAAGTGGTATGTCTGAGGTGCTCATTTACAGTTGCAGCCCACACCCCAGGATCCCAAAGTCATCCCACTTCTAATCTCAGGTCTCAATGTGGTTGGGGGGAGGTTAGCCAGCTCAGTCTTAGTTCCCACTCTCCCCTTTATACCATGGAAATTGATTCTGATTCTCTCTCTCTCTCTCTTTCTCTTTTTCTTCTTCTCTTCCCCTTTCTCCCCCCTGCCTTTCATGTTGTGTTCAGCAGGAGAGCCCAGTGACTCTGTTTTGTTGTTGGATTTGGATGCCTGTGTTTTTGAAGCAGTTTTGAAAGATTGGGATGGAAGGATATTCAGAGTGGTTTTGGCTTTTGCCCCTCCTAAGCAGCCATCTTGACTCCTCCTCCTTTATTTTTTTAAATATTATCTCTAGTCTCTTTTTTTTTTTTTAAGTTTTTGATATTCATGCCTTTCAGGTAGTCCAATGATTCTTAAATTATCTCTCCTTGATCAGTTTTAGAGGTCTCTCATTTTTCATATGAAATATTTTATATTGTTTCTTCAGGCTTTTTTACTTTGTTTTACTATTTTATTATTATTATGCCTAATGAGCCAATAGCTTACATTTTGCCAATTTTTAATAAGTTATTTCCTTAAATTGTGTAATTCTTTTACCATTTGACCAATTTTAATTTTTAAAGAATTCTTGTCTTCAGTAATATTTTGTATCTCTTTAGGAAGTGTTTTCATCAGTATTGTTTTGTACCTCTTTTACAAGCTCTTAATTCTATTTTATATCTTTCTTGCATAGCTCTACTACTTTTTTTTTACTTTTTCAAAAATGTAACTCTTCTTAGAATTCTCACTCAACTTGTGTCCTATCTGCATCTTTCTTTGAACTTTGCTTATAGATGTTTTCATATCATTTTCTTCTTGTTTGTGTCTTGAGGTTCCTTTCATAATAGTAGCATTTTATGACTGAGTTCTTTTTTTGATTACTCCTTATTCCAGCCTACTTTTTGATTTTGGACTCTAGTAATGGTTGAACTTCTGTCTTTTTTATGTCCTTTGCTATTTTCACAGTTTGTTCTGTACATCTGCAAGTTTTTGATGCTTCAAAAGTCATATAGTTCAAGAAAAGGTCTGTTCACCCTCCTGGAGAGAGCTCTACAACTTCCTAATACAATTTAGGAATAGTTTCAATAAGCCACTGGTGGAATTCATCACAGTTAATCATCTAGAAAATTCTGCTGGTTCAGAATGACTGAACTGGCTCTTCTTTGGTCTTACTCTCATACCGTTTGTATTCCACTGAAGGCTCATATGCAAATCCAAAAGTCAGAACTAAGTTCTACTTTTACTCTTGGACCCAGAGCCATACAGTTCTGTTTTTTAGAATTTGCTCCTTTTTTCATCCATACCTCAGCCTCTCTTACTTGTGACCACTTCTTTCAACCCTGGAATTTTATCCCAGAACTAGACAGTTGAACCACAGAGTTGCCAAATAGCACCCATTCTCCTTCTCAGTGCTTTTAAGGGATCTCCTAAGATCTTTTTCTCACAGATGTTTCCTGTCCTGGAGTTCAGTCACAGCCACCTTATGATGCCTGGACATCAGGATGCTTCCCCTAAATTGCCATTCTTACTATGCTTCTGCCCATCCCCCACCCCAGTATCTACAGACCACTAGCTATTTTCCTAAGCCACCATAGTCTAAAAAAATAACTTGTGAATTTTTATTTGCATTACCAATTGAGATTCAATCTGACATGTTTTCTAGGACATTATAGGAAGTGTATTGAGTGAAATGGGCAAATATGCTTACTTTCATTCTGCTCTCTTGACTCTTAACTTCTTAACATATGAGTGATTACCATTTTTATCCCATTTTCTGCTTAAATTTGATTGGATTTTCAAAGTAAACAGTAACTATACATATTCTCTTAATCTATGTTGATGAGTCTGGTGACTAATGGCAGTTAGGGTGCTTGGTTTAATTATCTGAGTGAAGAGCTAGGGAAAGCGGTTGTCTCCAGCAAGAAACCATCTGTCCAATGAGGAAACTCAGGTTGAACGTTGAATTTAGTTCTGTATGGTAGACATACAAACTAGTTCATCTCCCTGACTTCATCACCCTTTGGATTTAATTGCTGTGATACCTGAGGTCCTGAGGTACTGAGATCATCCATGGAGCTGAATAGGACTCAACAGTGAGAAATCCTTTACCCCTTCTGACCAACCAGGCTTGTTGTTAGTGTTAGAGTGCCCCACCTACCAGTCCTTTGAGTTCATCCATAGCTGATTAGATCTAATGTGACCTTTTCCCTTATCACCTACCCCTTAAACTTATCATTAAACTGTTTTCCATATACTTCCTGTGTTTCCACTACTCCAACAAGAGCCCACATTAAGTTACCCTTCCAAACCTGGTTTCCCTGGCTAGTGTGTTGGGACTGTTAAACTTTCAACTGACAGTTACCCAACTTGTGTGTTTATTCTGCCACTACTCATTCTCCACATCCCTTGTGTGGGTTTCCAGTGTATCTAGTTAGTCCTTTTACTTGTGAGGTTGTGGGTATAGTCCTTGTTGTGTTTTGGCACCCTTGATTGGCACTTGTTAAGTTCCCTTGCTTATTTCAATATAGAGAGGAAAGAGAAGAGGACCTAGGACATAATCTTGGAGATCACCCACAAATAAGGAGCACATTAAAAATGAGGAGCCAACAAAGGAGACTGGGAAAGAATGGTCAGATAGATAATAAATGAACCAACAGAGATTAGTGTCATGAACTCATAGTATAGAAAATATGCAGGAGTAAAGGATGGTCAGCAAAATAAGTACAATAGATAAAGGATGAGACCTGATAAAACATGATCAGATTTGTCAAGAGATCATCCTTAACTTTGGAGAACACAGTTTTAATTTCATGAAGTGACCAGAAATTGGATTACAAAGAGGTGAGGACTGAGGAAGAGAAAACAGAGGCAATGGCAGAAAGATTGATATCTCTAGTATTGGAGCTAAGAATGGAAGAAGAAANTATATATTATTTAATGATATATATTAATACTCATAAGAGATGCGTATTAATGAGACTAGAGCAAGGGGTTTGAGAGTAGGGAATAGTAATAAGTTGAATTGGCTATGTTTTGTCAGCTCAAGAGTGTAAAAATTAGAGCAGGATGATAGACCAGAAAATAGAAAAGGATGGATAGATTGGAGATGTAAATAAGGATGAAGATTAGTTTTAGGGAAGAAAAATGGTAAGAGAGAGACAGAAAAAGAATAAATGAATATGAATTGAGGACAACACAGCATGGCTGCTGCGGGTGCTCCGTACATGGAGATACCGGAGAAAAATTCATCAAGGAGTCCATTTTGTGCTGGCTACCATGAGTCTAAGAAAAGATGGTAGCAATTATTTCACTTGCCTGGCACATGCCCCCTCTTATCTCTGTGTCAAGCTCACTTGTTGCTTCTGTAAGACCAGTTGTGAGTTATGATGAGATCCACTGCTTTGTAACCATCCCTAACTGTGTGGCTAAGATGAAGGCAAGAACTAGTAACAAACAGTTCTTCAGTCCACTCAGTTCCTATGATCTATTTCTTCACTCCTACTGAGCTACAAAGAGAAATAATCATAGTTTGCAATCATTTTCTCTCCCTAAGCCTATTCTTTGTTCTCACTGTGCCTCTATCTTTTCTCTTTCCCAATCAAAACTTTGTGTAATCAAACCCATTCTGGATTTACTTCTCTTTCTTCACAAACCCAACACTTTAGTTTTTTAAAATTCCATATTATTTTCTACTCTTCAATCCCTTGCTGCCTTGTGAGATCTTTCCCAAACCCCATCTCCTTCATTGTTCTCATCATCTGCCTTTGCCTCTACTACTCACATTATGCTGAATCTGTTATAAATTTGTTACTTAATATCAACTCTCCTCTGTAGAAGGCAATTCCTGTTACTCCTCCTAATTCATCTTTTCTTTCACTTATCAAAGTAGCTATTCCAAACCACTTTTCTGGAGCCTACTTTTCCGTTATTTGCCCCACTGTCTCATCTGAAGGCCTTGCCTTAATCTTACCAAGAAAATTGGGGCCATTTGTCATGAATTGCCTCTTCTCCCATTTTTTATTTGCAGCTTTTTTACCTTTGATTTTCACTATGTCCCCTCCTTTACTCCAGTCTTCAATGAAGAGGTAGCTCTTCACTAAATCCATATCTTTTATAAGTATCTTTGATACCCTCCATCTTCTCCCAACATTTTGCCCTTGTAATCACTCCCCATCTTCATTTTCTCACAGTCTACTTTTTTCCATACTGCCTATAAAAATTTCTAAATTTCCCTTATCCTAAAATGAGACAAAACCTTTTCTCTATGGTATTATCCCTCTCTTCTCTCACTTTTTGGTCTCATCAGCTCTCCTAAATTCAGGTTATATCATCCTATTTTCCTCTTACCACTAGTGCTATATGTTTTTCTTAATGTTGGATCTTACTCATATAGTATTCATTTAGCAACCTTCCCTCTTTCAAAGTCTATCAAAGTAAATCAAAATTATCTACCGTTTTTAATTTTTGAAGGCTCTTATACCCAGGGCATTGTGTTGTCAGCCTTGTCAAGGAATTTAGCATATGACCCACTACCTTCCTCTCTTTATCAGTTCCTATCCTTTTTACTAGATGTCTTGAATAGCTACATACAAATCCTCTCACTTCCCAATTCTTAAGAATTTTAAATACCACAACTTATTCTCATGCCACCCTAGATGCACATGAATTTTCTGAACTTTCAGTTCAAGTTTTCAAGTTTTTGATCCTTTCTGGACTTTTTGTCAAGAATGCATGTAAATTCTTCTCTTTCATTAAAGGTCTGTTTTTTCCCCTGTAACATTATACTCCCCTTTGGTGTATAGGCTGTTCTTTGCTATACGACTTAATGTTTTGGCTATGGGATATTGTATTCTAATCTCTTCTTTCCTTTAGTATGCTAGCTGCTAAGTCTTGTGTAATTCTGGTTGTGACTCCTTTGTAGGCGAACTTTCCTTTTGCCTGCTCGCAGTATATTTTCTTTAATCTAGAAGCTTTATATTTGGCTCTGATATTCCAGGAAGTTTTCTTTTTTTTCTTCCAGGTATTTTTGTAATTCTTGTAACCAAAGCACTCTTTCTGAAACTGTTCAAACTTGTGGTAGCTTAATATCTTATTCTTCTGGGTTTTACACGTTGGGCTTCTATCAGTCTTCAGTCTATCAATCCCATCCACCCACCTGAGTTTTCTGAATGGGGGCTTGTATGATCTCATGATTATAGATGGTTTAAGTAAGTCTATTTACTCCTGAATTTAGTAGTTAAGACTTAGACCCCTATTTCTGCAGAAATTGTTTCACCTTGTATCCTTCTTTGGTTCTGGCCAAGGTTGTCTTTATCATGGGCTACCTGGATGCTAGGTTTGGTACAGCCCCCCTGAATGTTTGATCAATTTAACTTGCTTTGGAAGCCTGGCAAAGAGGCTGCTTAAATGCTGGTCTGCCTTTGTCTCCTGTTTCAGGGGCCCCGGACTTGGTGATTACTGTATACTGATTTGGTTCTCCCTCATACTATAGTTAAGGTTTCTGGGTCATCCTACATGGGATGCTACTTTTTTTACCCTTTCTTTTACTGTTCAACTAGGCATATTTTATGTTCTGCCTACACTAATTTGTCTCTTCTCAGAGCTTTCAAGAGATTCTGGCATTCTTTTTCTACAATTATGCATTTGATAGAAGAATTTCTAGCAGTTTATTTTTTATCATTGTTTTTGTTGGTGCAATATCAAAGCTTTCCTAGGACTTTTGGAGGAATCTGGGATACTCTGTAATTTTATATGTCACACTCTTCCCATATTATGCCTAAGACATTATTGTGCAAGTTTCATCTAATGTATCTTACAAATGAGGACATGAATCTACAGAAGTAAAAGAAATTTTTCAAAGTAGTATAATCGGAATTTTTCAGAGCCAGGAATCTAATCAAGACCTTTGACTCTATGCTCTGTACTCTTTCAGAAGGATTCATTTGGAAGTCTCCTTTTAAAATGCAAAAGCCTCTAATGAACTGTTTTAATTAAGTAATCAGATCTCTATCTAGATGAATAACATTCATAAGATGGAAGTTTTGATTAGTTTTGAGTATATGAAAGCCTTAGAGTGTGAGGAATGTAGTAAGAGTGATAAAGAACATGGGAGACCCAAAGGACACTGAGAGTGATCAGGACCTTAAAGGTAGGAATAGTAAAAATTTTTGAAAGAGTGGTGAGTGGTTTATTACAAAAATTGCCAGTTTGAATGGTTGCAAATCTAAATTTTTTAAGGATGGCAAGCAGGATTATAATAGTAGAAACTGCTGGATTTAAGAGTCATAAAAATGGATTTGTATCCCAGCTCTGTCTTTTCCTGCTTATATAAAGTTGATGAAGTAATTTTACCTCTCTGAGCCTTTGTTTCCATTATGAGAGTCTTTTCCATACTTTCTTCTAATACAACATCATCTCATAGTTCTATAATGCCAATGATAGGTAAGGAAGACAAAAGAAGAAGCAGATGAAATTATATATGTGTTTCTTCCCTTACCCACACCATCACATGAGATTCACTATGAATCCACTGCTATAAACATAGTTCAGTATTTCAGGGACTTTCCTGGGGTTTGGTTTTTTTGTTTGTTTTTGTAAAGCTATTTTACCAATGTATTTAATAACAATTTTCTACCTTAGTTTTCTAAAATTGCAAGGTCCAAATTGTCCTTCCCTCTCCCTTCCCTGAGATGGTAAACAAGTTGATCTTGGTTGGACACATATTATCATGCAAAAAATATTTTCATGTTCATTTTTTTAAGAGAATACTCACATAAAACCAAAACCACAAAATAAAAACCCAAATAAATGAAAGAACAAAACTACATCCTTTGATCTGTATTCCAACTCCACCAATTCGTTCTCTGGAGATTGATAACATTCTTTGATATAAGATCTTCAAAATTGTCCTAGATCATTGTATTGCTGAGAGTAACTAAATCTGTCACAATGTATCATTCCACAATATTGCTGTTACTGTGTGCAGTGATCTAGTGGTTCTGCTTATTTCACTCTGCAGCAGTTCATGAAGATCTTTCCAGCTATTTCCAAAATTATCTGGTTCATCGTTTCTTATATTACTATAGTATTCCATCATATACCACAGTTTGTTCAGCCATTCCCCAATTGATTGATACATTTCAATGTCTAATTCTTTGCCACCATGAAAAGGGCTGCTATCAACACTTTTATATATATAGGTCCTTTTCCCCCTCTTTTAATCTAATTGGGATACAGACCTAGAAATGGTCAAAGGATGTATGCACTTGTTTTATAACCTTTTTGACATATTTTCAAATTGCCTTCCTAAATGACTGGATTAGTTCACAATTCCACTAACAATGCATTAGTGTCCCAATTTGGCCACATCCCCTCTAAACTTTATCTTTTTCCTTTACTGTCATATTAGCAAATCTGATAGGTGTGAAATGGTGACTAAGAGTTGTTTTAACTCGCATTTCTCTAATCAAGAGTGATTTAAAAAAATTTTTCATATGATTTTTAATTTTTTTATTATTTTTAACTTTCTTATTGTCATGCAAAACACACTTCCATATTGTTCATTGTAAGAGCTCACTCATATAAAACCAAAACCACTATATAAAACCAAAGTTACACTGATGTGAAAGATAACTCCAACAGTTCTTTCTCTCGATTATATGATTATTGATAGCTTTCATTTCTTCATCTGGAAAATGCCTGTTCATTTCCTTTGACCATTTGTCATTTGGTGAATGGCTTTTAACTTCTATAGTTAACATAATTATATATTTGAAGAATAAGACCTTTATCAGAGAAATTTATGGTTTCACTCTTAATGTCTAAATCATATATCTATTTTGACCTTATTTTGTTATACAATGTGAGATACTGGTCTATACATATTTTCTGCAATGCAGTTTTCTACTTTTCCCAGCAATTTTGGTCAAATTGCAAGTCTTTATATCCTGAAAGCTGGAGTCTTTGGGTTAATCAAACACTAGATTTTTATGTTCTTTCACCCCAAATGTATTCCATTGACACATTCTATTTCTTAGCCAGTACTAGACTGTTTTGATGATTAATGCTTCATAATACAGTTGCGGATCTGGTATTAGCAAGCCAACATCCTTCACATTTTTTTCATTAATTCCCTTTATATATATTTTTTGTCCTCTTATATGATCTTTCTTGTTCTTGCAAATGAATTTTTTTGTAGTTCTATAAAATAATGTTTGGAAGTTTAATTGGTATGACGCTGAATAAATAAATTAATTTAGGTAGAATTCTCACTTTATAATAGCTCAGTCCCATGAGCAATTAATGTTTTTCCACTAGTTTAAATATTACTTTATTTCTGTGAAAAGTGTTTTGTAATTGTTTTCATATAATTCCTGTGTTTGTCTTGGCAAGTAATTTCACAAGTATTTTATATTGTCCAGAGTTATTTCAAAATGGAATTTCTTTTTCTATCTCTAGCTACTAGACTTTGTTGGAAATGCATAGAAATGCAGATGATTTATGTAGGTTTATTGTATATCCTGAAACCTTGCTAAAGTTATTATTAAAGCAAGTTTTCTTAGTTGATTCTCTAGAATTCTATAAGTATGCCATCACATCCTCTGTAAAGAATGATAGTTTGGTTTCCTCATTGCCTATTTAACTCCTTGAATTTCCTTTTCTTCTCTTATTGCTAAAGTTATCCTTTCTATTACAATATTAAGTAATAGTGATAATGGGCATCCTTGCTTTACCCTGATGGTTTTAGATAGATAAAATATTACCTATTTTAAGGAAAGACCCGTTTATTCCTATGTTTTCTAGTGTTTATAATAGGAAAGGGTGTTGTATTTTGTTGAAAACATTTTCTGTATATATGAGATAATCATAAGATTTCTGTTAATTTGGTTATGGATATGGTCAATTATGCTGATAGTCTTCCTAATATTAAACCAGCCTTGTATTCTTGGTATAAAACTGTAGTCTCTTTGCTAGTATTTTATTTAAGATTTTTCTATAGAGAGCCAGCCTCTATATGGTAGGTAGGTTCTGAGTGGCGTATGGTGGCATAGGATTGTTAAGACAGGAGAAAGAAAATGAGAACAACCAGACTAGGGGTTAGCCCATGTTGATCTGAACTCTGTGGGCTTTGGACTTTATTAAATACTGATTTCAAACAAAGAACACAAAGGAAGAGTCACAGCTGTGAAGGGGTAACAAATCATGCATAACCCATTAAAGTCTATAGAGTAAAGGTATAAGTACAAAGACAATGGCCAAATTCCAACCATCAATTAGTAGGGGATAATTCTGGGAGCGGAAATATTTTATGGAGATGTTCACTAATTGAGTTCTGTCTTCCTGGATTTTAGGCACCTGGTCAAATAAAGTCCAGACTAAAGGCTCCATTCTTATCTAAGTATGCAGTCTTATCTAAGTAATGTTTGTTAGGGTTCAGGCTTCTTAATTATCAAGGAGATAAATTTTTAACTCAGAAGTTGTTGGTCTGCTAAGGACTCAAAGCTTTTCTATAAGTCTATAATGTTTTTCCAATAAGAAAAGGTATGGATCATGAAGAGGTATCAAAAGAGGGGTCTCAGATTTTTATCTATTCTCTTATTGGCTTCCCACATTTTTCCATCAATTTTCATTAAGGAAATTGGTCTGTAATTTTCTTTCTTTTTTTTGGTCTTCTTAGCTTAGGTATCAGCACCATATTTGTATCATAAAAACAATTTGATAGGACTACTTCACCTATTTTGCCAAACAGCTTATATTGTTTGGGGATTAACTATTTTTAAATGTTTGATAGAATTGACTCCCTTGTCCTCTTCCTGCTCCCACAACAGATCAGATTGACATCTGAGCTGTTATATGAAGGGTGGAAAAGAGAATAGAAAGAAATTGCATTAATGATCCAAAACATTTCTGAGGGACTTAGGAGAAAGAGCACTATCCACATCCAGAGAAAGAACTGTGGGATCAGAAACATAGAAGAAAAACAACTGCTTGATCACATGGGTCAATGGAGATATGATTGGGGATATGTAGACTCTGAATGATCACCCTAGTGCAAATATCAATAACATGGAAATAGGTCTTGATCAATGACACATGTAAAACCCAGTGGAATTGCGCATTGGCTATGGGAGGGGTTATGAATCATAACCATGGAAAATTTTTCTTAAACAATAAAATAAAATTTCAAAAAAAATTTAAAAAAAAAAAAAAAAGAAATTTCATTGTCTGAAAACATACCTCTAGAGCCATCTGCTACTATTCCACATTCAGAGAATTGAAAAGTTGTTTAGATGCCTTTTCCTGAAGAACCTCAATCCAGAAAGAAGTTGCTGCCTCTTTCCTTGCCCAACCATGTGAAGTAAAGAAGAGTAGAGGGATGAATTAGCCACAAGCATGCAGAAAACATTGCCTTTTTACTGAAGACCAAGCCCTACAATAGATACCCTTGACAATGATGACCCCTTTACTATTAAACTCTCCTACTCTGGCAACAGACATGGATTGTTCCCCACCATGTAAAATAAAAGAAGAGGGCATATAGAAGAAACAAGCATTCTGAAAGCAAGCCTTTAACAAGTGGCTTCATTGAGCCTGGAATAAGATTAAATGGAATCACAGGTGGGACCAGTTCTACACCCAAAAGGTTACGGGGCCCAAGGATCCAGTACAGCAAAACTTATATATTCCATCAGTCAGGGCTGAGACAACTCTCCAGCCCAGCTTTGGTGAGTTTGTAGCATCAGATAAGAGGGAATTACCAGATAATAAGTTAAGGAATATAAGAGGAAGTTTGAAAGACTAAAGATACCAAGGGAAAGTAAGTCTTAATAAATACCCAGTGTATAAATTTAAGCCCTAGAAAATATTAATGAATAAATTAATAAAACTGCAAAGAAAAACTGAAGTATGATTATTAAATGTTATGCTATTGTGGTGTGTTTATATTATATACTTGTTCATTTAAATTCTTATTTTTTAAAAAAATAAAGTAGAATTAGGAATCCAGAAGAATTTCTACCAAAAAAAGTAAAAAAGAGAAAAGCAGATTTCAAACATAAACTACAAAGAGAAGCCAAGATATGATCAGCAAATATTACACTATGTATTATAATGTTATAATAGGTTTATATTGTAATACATGATGATCATATTTCAGATTTTCTTTGCAGTTTTACTCATTTTTCATTGTGGTTTTCAGAATTCACTCTGCTTAAATTTAAGCTTTAATCTTTTATTGAAACTTGTTCAGATATATTTGGTCTTTTAACCTTTGTCTTATATTTCTCAACACTTCCCATGTGGTTCTTTCCTCTTAATTGGCATTACAAATAATGAACAAATATTTCCTGATGAAAGAGAGAAAGAACACTTTGAACCCCTTCCACAGAACATAAAACAATAAGAAACTTTAATATCTCAAAAAAATAAATTAGAAAAGAAATTTAAACTGGGTTCAAATAAGAAATTTAAAATGGCAATTTAGAAAGTTTTTCTGCAGAATTAAAAAAAAATTTAATAGGTAGAATTCTCCATTTTGGAGAATCTAAAGTGAAAGAGAACACGTTTGAACAAAAAAGATACATTACTTATAGAAGTTTAAAATTTCCCCAAACTTCATACTTCTTTATCAGGAAAATAAAAATATATCTTTTTACCCTTCAATTTAATTCAATAGAATTCTAATCTCATTAAAAGTTAATCCTTCCACTAGACATCAAGGCAGCAGCATTTCTTTAGTCCCTGCTATTTATCAAGCACTGTGCTACATGCTATGGAGACAGATATATTCCCCTAAAAAATCTCTACCCTAAAGGAACTTACATTCTAAGGGTGGAAAACAAAAGAAAGATAAAAAAGTGGGGATAAAAAGAGGTACTTTAGAGTGGAGTGAGGGTAGAGGTTAGGATGATGCTAAATTCAGAGATAGCCCAAAAGGAAGTAAAGCTCTAACCCAGGCTTATCCTCAGAATAGCATCTCTAGGTGGAACTTGCCAGTGAGGGAAGGGAGTCATTGTGAATGAGGAGTGTTATAAGGTGTGATGGCAATGAAGGCATGGTAGGAAAGTCCAGAAATGTCAGAAACAAAGCCAAAATAGTGATGATGGTTGGCAGCTTTAGTCCCTCCTCAGTCCACATCTCAGTCCTTTTTTTAATATTAATATTTATGACATCACTTTATCTGCAAGTTATTTAAATTTGAAGACTCCAGTAATCTTGAAAACAACTGAGAATCTAGAGATAATGAAATAGCATTTAAGATAAGAAATTCTAGCACATAAGCTTCAGAGTTTCTAAGAATAGTTTCTGGAAAATATTTTTAATATACTTAAAAAAATAGTATTACTGTCATTTCCCAGTAATGTCCCCTCATGGAAGTTTTCTTAATTGCAGTTATAATTAAGGAAAAGAAACCTACACATTAACTAAATCTGCCAGTACTTGCTTCATTATGCCATACCAGTAAATTGTCACCTTAAAAGTGAAAAGAGATTTGTGTCATCATCATTTCTCCAGAGTCCAGAGTGTTTTTGCATTGGTAGAATTGTAGCATCTCTTGTTGTTTCTTCTATATCTCTATCTATCTATCTATCTATCTATCTATCTATCTATCTATATGTGTGTGTGTTTGTATACATATATATTATGTGTAATATATATGTTTATGTGTGTATATATATGTGTGTGTATATATATATATATATATAAAATAGAGGAACAATAAATATTGCTCCTATTTTCCTTAATTCAGTCTGCTTCTATACAAGCAAGTCTTTCAATGTTCCTCTAAATTCTTTAATTCCTCATCCTAATTGCTTCTCATCATGCAATAATAATCCAGTAATACAGTAGAGTAGATAATACACATTCAAAGAAGTACCAAAATTCCCCAAAATTCACAATAGCCTAGTTAATGACAACAGCAAAGGAGAATTATACCAAAGATGATGTCATTTCTCTCCAAATTGTGTAAATATGACTTTTTTTGTACTTAGTTATTTGTATATTCCCCCTTACACACACACCCATTAGATTGTGAACTCCTCAAGGTCAGTGATTTTACTTTTTTGTTTTGTGGTGAGCAGGTTAACCCAGTACCATAGTAGGTTCTTAATGTTTGTTAATTAACTTCACTGCTGACTCACCTCCACTGAACCACATACCACATCTCAAGTAGGATGTCTTTTCTTCTTTCTCTTTTCAGACTCTTTTTTTTTATGGTTTATCTTCCCCATTGGAATGTAAGTTCCTTGATTGTGTCTGTGTTCTCAGGTAGCACCATGCCTAGAATATAGTAAGCATTTAATAAATCCTCTGACTGACTATCCATTCTTATCTTGTGACAAGTTATCTTCTCTTCAATCACTTCTTTTGCTAGAAAGAATCAACACAAATATATATCTTGGCTATTAGGCTTTTGTCAGATATTTAATATAAAAACATCTTCCTAATTAATAATTTTCTCCTCTTACCCTAGCTCCATTGACTACTTTCCTGCAAAAATATTTATGTTTCATGTAATTAAAATTGTTTACTTTATTTCTTATCAAAATCACTTCTCTCCCTCTTGCTTCATTAAGAATTATTTCGCAAGTATAGATTCAGAAGTTTCACATTTTCTTTTCTGCTATTTAGGGAGGAAGGATTGAGAGAGGGAATAAAAAAATGGCAAGTCATGTAAAGTTTTATATTTAGGTCACATCCATTTGGAACATGATTGTGTCATGGTTTAAAGTATTGGTGTAAGCCTAGTTTATCTCAAACTCCTCTATTTTTCATCAGTTTGTTTAGAATGGGCTTTCTCAGCCAGGTTTCTGCATTCAATTGTTCCTATGTTTTGCATTTGTAGACTGTTTCATTCATATACTTTCTATTTTTTAAGCATCAACAGATAGATTTGATAGTTATTGTTTTACAATATATTTTCAGATCTGATACTGGTATTCTCTTTTCATATTTCCCCAAAAATAAGTCTTTTTTACTTTTCCTACAAAATGAAATTCATTATTTTTAGATATGTAGATTAACCTTTTTGTACATATACAAACATATATATGTATGTACATACATAGGTACATAATATTAAGTTTACAAATTAGTTTAGATAATATAATTTTATGCATGTATAGATACCATGCAATTCTTTTTCTTCCCTTTTTTATAAAATGTCTTCTGGTTGTAGCTGTGTCTTGTTTTGTTTTTATAATCTAATAATCAAATATATTGGTTTTATAGTTAAGTTCATTTTTAAATCCCTTACCTTCTGTCTTATAATCAATAATAAATATTAGTTCCATGGAAAAAGAAGTTGGGGTTAAGTGACTTGCCCAGGTCACACAGCTAGTAATTGTTTCTTATAGATATTTTCAATTAAAAATCTTTTTCTGATTTTTCTTCCTGGACTTTGTAAGAATTTTCTACTAAAACGCAGAAAGACTACTGACCTTTGACAATTTATTTTTTATACTGTTATTTTAATGTAGCTTTTTATTTTAGTTAACATCTATTTCATTTTGGATTCTTTTAAAAACAATCATTTTATTTGCAAATAGAGTTAATATCATTTCTTATCCTCATGTTCAAGTTTTATTTCTAACATGTCAATTAACAGTGGCTAAAATGGATGTGTTTGAATTCTTATTGATAAAGCTTCTAAGATTTTTTACATTACAAACAATGCAGACTACTGGTTCCATAAAAATAAGATTCATTACTCATTATTAAGCAGCCAAAAGATATGAACTGGTAGTTTTCTAAGAAAGAAACACTACCTATTAGTAGCCATATGAAAAATGTGCCAAATCACTAATAATTAGAAAAATGAACATTGAAGCAACTCTCATGCTCCATCTCACATCTATCAAATTGGAAAAGTTGACTGAAGAGGAAAATTTCAAGTATAGGAGGGTCTATAAGAATCCAGATTCACTGTTGGAGATTTGAGTTGGTCCAGCCATACAAGAAACCACTCTGAAGCAATATCCCAGATTACCAAACTATGCATAACCTATGACCTATCAGTACCACTATTCTGGCTATGGTTAGCTATAGATATCAAAGAAAGACTTAAGAACTCTGATCAAAACAATATTAACCATGATTCTAGTGGACCCATAACAAAAATTGTTACTTACCTTCTGACAGAGAAGTGCTGGACTAATATTGAAATGGACACACATTTTTATATATGGACAATGCAAGAATTTGTTTAGATATACTTTGCAAAAGTTTTTGTTAATTTGGTTTAAAAAAACTAGACAAATTTTAGAAATATATAATTTAACATGTTACTTCAGAAAACCACAATACTAGCAGTTTGTTTTAAATAACTAGTTTTTAGTCATCTGGAAAAAGTTTGTAGCAAATTCAGTTATCTTAATTTCTCAACCTTTCAGATTATTAAAGAAAGCAGTTTTTGGAGAGGGGCATTTGGAAAAAGATAGATGCAGACAATAGCAACAAAAACTTATCAGGGACCCATTGTTGGCAATAGGAAAACCATACAAAAGAGAACAAGAATTAAAAAATCTCAACAGCTTGGGAACATTTAGCATATAAGCCAGTGATTGGCAAACTACGGCTGCAGGCTAGATGCGGGCCCCCTTAAATGCTCAATCTGTCCATGTGGCATTATTCCTAATCTGACTAATATAATGAGTAGGATACAATACAATGAAACTTCGAAAGAGTTGCCTTAGAAACAGACTGACAGATGAGCATTTCCTTTCCTTTGGCCCCCTCTTTACAAAGTTGTCCATCACTGGTATAAGCAATCAACCTTGCACATTTTAGTAATCTCTGACTTTCACAGCTTTACAACATAGTATAATTGCTTCAAAGTCCTCAAGAAAATATTAAAATTATAGTCTCTTTAAAAAGCTAGAGAAGTTTCTTAGACATTTTAAAATTATTTTCCTCAAAATAGCTTAAATGTATTTTGGTACTTAAGCCTTGGTTATGTGAAATTTCATTGATGTGAAAAACCACAGTCGCTGATGATGTCCTGAATGAAATGTTTTTGTTTTTTTTCTCTAAAAAGGATATCTGTAAATTTTGTCAAAACATGGAATAAATTCAGAAGTTTAAGGTTAACTCAACTAATATTCACTTAAGATAATAAATTATTTTAAATGCAAACATAGATAAATGTAATTCATTTTATTTATATATATATACATATATATATATTAGTAATGGCATCCATTATAAGATAGCATATCTCTAACAAGAAACTTCAGAGCATCTAGATCAACCCTTTTTTTTAACAAATAAGGAAACTGAGTCTCATGGAGGCTAACTGGCTTGTCCAATGTAATTCAGGAAGACTAAGAGGTGATATTTCAACCTACCTACTGTAAGAATTAAAATTTAGTTATTATAGCTATATATTAAAATATGTGGCCGCCAGGAATCAACAATTTAGGTTGATTCCGTAATTAAATCAGATCCAAGTCAGCATCCGGTTGAAGAGTTTATTTACAATCGGTAGGTAAAAAGTAGGAATAAAGAGAAAAGTAGAGGCTAGTCCAGCCTGGACTGAGAGAGAAGAAGGTTATAAAGCTTAATAATGAAGCTGTAAGCCACAGGGCCCAACAGCCAGATAGGCAGAGTTAGAATTGGCCCAGCTAGGCCAAGGAAGTCAGCCTAACTTACCCACGTGACAATACAGAGTGTAAACTGTCTGTGGTCTCAGGAGATGCTTCTTCTTCCAGTTCCAGACGGCAACTGCCCCCACAGGAAGTTCACTAACTTACTTAAAGAGATCGTGTCTTTCATCACTTCCTGTGGTCCACCTCTAATTCAAATGGACAAATGGCAGTTTCTACATTGATTTGGACTGCCCAAAGGGCAGTCCCTTATTCTTGATTTGTTACTTATTGTCAAGTGTGGGTAACACTAAGGGAGGTGGGAGTGACATTATTAGCACGCCTGGGTTGAGTAGATTTTTTACTATTAATGGGATTGAGCTAATTCTATTTACACACTACTCTGAGTCTACAATTAGGTTCTTTTCATTGTTGTGTATCCCAAATCAAAATTACATGAAATAAATCACTATTAAGATATGTTTTATGTATATTTTAAGTGTTATAATAATGTGATGTGGATGAAAGAAGGATGAGGAAGGAAGGATGGGAGGTATGGAAAAAAAAGGTAGGGAAGCCAGAGGAAGGGAAGGAAAGTAGCCAGGGTAGCTGGTCCCTAGCCCCAGTGGTGAAATTGACCCAAGCCCTTCAGAGCTCAACAAAAAACAAGCTCAGTGATAGGGAAAAGGTCTGGGTAAGCTAGGAGGTAGATCACCAAGGCTCTCCAGGGAAAAGAGCTCTCCTCTGGAAGGGGGAAAGGGCGCTTCACCGAAAAAGGCACCAAAACTCTCACTCTCTCTTATATACTTTCTCATACACATCCCACAAAGGAAGTGGGATGTATATGAGGAAGTTGTGGTAGGAAGCCCTGGGAGATGTAATTTCCCAGGGTCCTCAGAGCCATTTTCAAACAGCACAATAAGTATCCCTATTGTATATTTGTTTTCCAGTTAATATGAAGAGTTTAATTCAGCACATAATTGCTATTATTTTTAAAAATACCAGATATTTCATCATATTTCGGTCCATTATTTTCTGTTTTATTACTATTCTTGGTTAGAATTCACATTATGTTCATTGTAATAATAAAGAGAGCCCTCAACTAACGTTAGATCGGAGGGAGGGAGGGAGGGAAAGAGAGAGAGAGAGAGAGAGACAGAGAGAGAGAGAGAGAGAGAGAGAGTGTGTGTGTGTGTGTGTGTGAGTCTGAGGTGAGACTCTTCTAGCTCTCCCCTTCCGCCGAATATGCACAGAGAGACTTCGAGGGGGTGTCACCCCAAAACTGGGTGACCTGGATGGTCGTGCTGCCCCACAGGAGTTGGGGACGAGGCTTCCCTATAAGACGAGGTATGTGGTACCCAATCCGATTCTGAATGTGATCAGGGTTCACGAAGCCTTCCCCAAGGTCAGTCAACTTCACAGTGGATTGTCTTGCTTTAAGATGGAGGCAGCCAGACCAAGCTGTCGATCCCTCCTCCCTTGTTGTCTCTCAGGCACTCTGGAACACTATCTGACTAATGAATGGCTTTTATTCTTTGCAATTCAGGGATTGGGGAAAGGAGTGAAGGGCAGAGGGACCTAGGGTGCCCTCTTCTCTATTTCTATGGAGTCTATCACTTGGGTGATAACTTTAGAGTTCCAACTCCCAAGTTTCTTCTCCCACCTCTTCTTCTGTTTTTGTTTCTGTTTCTGTTTCCTATTTCTCTCCTTTTCTATAATTGCAAGTTAAAACAGAAAGGGTCTCTCAGCAAGGTTGGGTAATAGGGGAAGGGGACTAAGAAATTGCTCCCAAAATGGAGTCCAAAAACTTAGCTCACTCAACGGTTGAAGTCTTGATGGGTGATAAGCAATGGGATGCCTTTGACCAGGGAATCAGGGTATCAATGTCCAAAGAAAGATCCTCAGGAAGCCCTCAGGACTGGATCCAAGCTGAGATGTCCACCTCCTTCCTCTCCCAGTCCTCAGCCAGAAGCCCTCTCCTTTCCTTCTTCCTCCTGAGAATTACACAGAATTCTCTCTGGTCTCAAGCGTCACCAATTGTCAGCCACTCCTTCTGTCTCCTTTTGTCCCATCCCCCTTGCACAAATCCCATCCTTAGATCATGCTATCAATTCTGAAGTGATCGTTAATAGAAATATATTTTGTCCATGAAAAAATTTTAAATGGAATTTGATAAATTGTATTTTTTTAATCAAACCTAAAAAATTCTTCATTTCTGTTAAATATGTAATACATCCCATAATTCTTAGAATAATATTTTAAAGACGTCTCCAGATTTACGAACATCTGATTTCACTCACATGTGCTACATCTTCTTAAGCTACCAGCACACCCCTGAGATTACTTCCTTCAAAGATTTACATGGGATATTTTGGGGAGGTGAGAGGTTATGGGCCAATGGCATTATTTTCTCCCTTATCAAGATGGTATCAGGTGTTACTAAACTATTAATACCTTGTATCCCAGATATATACTACTACTGAGTATTTACTCCAAGTTGCTAAAGAGGAGTTAGAGAAAAGGTTAAACTTTGGGGGGAAATAAATTTGATTTTGGATATATTAAGTTTTAGATACCTCTGCAGTTTCCACCTAGGGGTGCCCAGCAGTTTATGGGTATTGAATTTCTGAAGAGTACTGTACATGAGTACTATTTATAGAGATTTGAGGATAATCTACATATAGAATATTCTTAAACCTTTTAGGTGAGACTAACAATCCTCAGAGTTTGAATATAACATTAATAAGAGCATGTGAAGACAATAGAAAGAAGAGGATCCAGGATATTTATGACATATCCCTTTTTTGAATGCTGGATATAGTTGATGATCCTGTACAAGATACTAATTCAGAAGCAGTTAAGATATGAATGAAAGAACTAAGAGAAAGCAGTGTCATGTTAACAAACAGCAGAGAGATTATCCAAGGACAAAAGGTGGTCAGTGTTGTCACCTAAATCCAAATATTTTGTGTTTAACAGTTTGATAAACAGAATTTTTTTTACCATTTTTTTATGTTTCAACCACTGTGCTCAGCACTAAGCATCCATGTATAAGAAATGATTAATTTGAGATGAGCAAGGTCAAAAAGTAGATTTCATATAGTTGAATAGTGACTGGTAAGTGAGTGTACATGGCTTCTTCTAAGAGTTCGCCTGGAAAATATAGGGAAAACATAGTATGATAGCTAAAGGGGGATAATAGGATAATAGTGGTAGTTTTCTTTTAAGGATGGAAGAAATATAGGTCTTAGTTATCTTTCTACCAGTTTATATAATAAATTCTCCATAGCTTCTTACCTTTTGCAATTCTACTGCATACTTTCTTATAAATCCTCTATTAGAAAGTTATATTAAATGCCCTGGAAGATTCTCCTTTCATTTTAGAACTTTGGTTACTCAAGTTGTCTACATTTTATTTCTCTTTCTCATCATATGACCAGCCTATCTCCTTTTCCAAATTTTCTAAATCCCTAAACATACTTGATAAGAAGCTTCCTGAAGTAATGAGTGGAAGATGTTATGAATAAAATGGGGGGAGTACACTAAAGTTGGGGGGGGGGTGCTTTACTTCCCTTGCTGAGTGACGGAGAGATAAAAGGTGATTGAGGTAATAGGATAGAAATGGAAGGGAAGGCTATGTCTAAGGAGGAATGGCCAAGGCTGTATTTGGATGGTAAGGGTACAGGTGAGGTATTCAGGAGAGGCAGGTGACACAGACTAGACACTCAGGCCAGTGACAGAGGACATTAGGGGGAAATAGGCTGAACCCTTCCAGGCAGGAAAGGTACTTTTACAGACACAAGGAATAGGGCCAGTCAGAAGTGGTTTGAATCTGACTTGAGGGCTTTCTTGTCAGTTTCTCAAGCCCTCAAAAGAGGAATCACAAGGCTCCTCCCTGACAGTGAAACTGAAGGGATTCAGGAGGAAGCATTGGGCAACTACTTCCTCCCAAGATGGATGCCTCCAGTTTCCCTCAGGAAATAAAAAGAGAATTATTCCTCCCCTTCACCTTTGCCTAGTTTCTTCAACACAAATATTCTCCAGAGGGTCTAATTAGGTAACCAAAGGTTTATTAATGTTTCAGGGTGGTCTGGAAGGGGAGAGGGGATTGGGGTTTCTGACAACTGCTAGGGAGAAACTCAAGATGGGGGAGGGTCTCAGGAATAGGTTAGACTGAGAGAGAACCTGTTCTCTCAGCTGAGGAAGATTTGGCTGCTTTTAAGGTAGAGAGTGTTCTAAAGGGATAGTTTGAATTCAAGGATGTCCTACTTACCTATTGGGGAAAACTAAACCCACAAAGTCTTTTCACTAAAAACCCAAAAGCCACCCTGCCTCCCAGAGCCCCAGGAAAACAGGCAGGGAAAACAGGGAAGTAATATGGAGAAGGTCAGGGAGAGGTCCAGAGAAATTAGCCAAAGACAAGTCACGGGCCAAAGCAAACCGAAAGCCAAAATAGAGCTCTGGTTGATCCTTCCGCTCTGTTCAAGTGTCAGGGACCAACTGAACTCTCTCAGAATTCTAAGGCCTCCAGCTGCCAGAAATTTTCAGTTGGCCCCCTGCAAGAGCAAAACCTCTCTTGCATCTTTTGCATTACAAAGACTAGCCTTGACACTCCGGAAAAGCTATTTTTTTGTCCTGTCTTTTCCCCATATACCTCAGCAATCATCTAAAAAGACCAGATCAAATTATGATCAAGAAATAAAAAAAAAAAAATCAGTAAAATACTTCATCTTAACTGCCCCAAAATACAGCCAGAAGTAACTAGTACTGAAAAAGATATTCCACCAGGATTGTTGGCACAACTTCACCTCATGATGCTGGTGCCCACCAGCTCATACCCTGGTTAACCCCAGCCAAAAGAAATACCCTGACTAGCCATATTTCAGCACCACACCTCATCTGCAATCTCACGCTAGAACACACATCTTCAATGAAGAAGAAATGTACCATTAATCTCCTGTTAGAAGGTGAAATAAAGTGTACCCTTCCCCCACAAAAAATTGTTTTTGTTGGGTTTGGACAATGTGGTGTTTTATTTTTTCTTCCCCCCCCTCCTTGTCAAAGACTGTATCTGAGTATTAAGGTATGGTTTTCAGCTTTAGTGTTTTGTTTTATTAATTTGCTCATTGTGAATCAAGGGTGATAGTGTGAGGGAGTAGATAATTCTCTGAGAAAGCCAAAGGTATATTCAGAATGAGATATAGATGGTATAAAACAATGTATTAAAAATTTGTTTACTAATATGAGAGAGAAATTGCACTATTCCTGATTTCATTCATGTATATGTTGATATTATATGTGTATTTGATATTGGTCAATAGTTCTTGTTGTCACTTTTTTTAGACATTAACAAAGTCCATAATTTTTGTTATTCTTTTGGAATCTTCTCTTTGAATCTTTCAGAAACTCAAACCCTAAGGTGCCTAAAATCATTATTATTTTTTTTATTTAAATGCTTAACAAATACTTGCAGACTGATAAAAAGAAGCAAAATGGAACAGATCTGCCATTATTTTGAAGCAGTTAATTTTCATTAATGAGAGGGACCATCAAACTTGGTTTATAATACAAATAAATAGTAAGGGAATTTAAGATTGTCTAAAAAAAAGTCAGGGTCAACGAAAGGTAAGTACTTTCTTTTAGCTCTCCTTCTGATATGCCTTCATAATAACTCACTTTAAAGTAACTTAACATATATGAAGTGCTTTCTTCTGAATAACTTTGTGGCATCTGTAACTATTGGTCTTCTCATTTCATAGATGAGGAAACTTGGCTATGAGCCAAGCGCCTAGCCCTTTCTGCTATGCCTTACTTTTCCTGGACTTTCATTTGCAAATGTACTTGAGATTATTTAATTTAGTTGAATTTTACACTAACTTTTCTGTGTGCCCATTTTCTCAACTACTTTTTACTATCTCATCAATTAATACTGTACTTGGTCATCAACTGTGTTGCTTTGCAAATGAATTTGTTTCTTTCTGCTTCAATTCATTAACTCTTATTTAGCTTTTTGATTTTCAAAGTAATGAGCAGGCTTGTCATAGAATCCCAAAAGATTTTATTAGCTAAACAAACTATATCAATATGTATGAACTCTTAACTTGATATTTTTCATGTATTGAAAAGTTACCAATACAACACAGATAGGTTGTAGCAATACAACAAACATAATCATCATCATTATACCTTGCAGCCCATGAAATTATCTTATTTTAATAACTATATTTCAGTAATATTAATTTTCTTTGTAACCTTATATATTTTATAATCAAAAACATTATTCTGAAAATGATCTCTGAGCATCAACAGGCTCCTTAAGGGATCCATCTATGTCACCAAAAATATTTAAGGATCTCTTATATAGCACTTAGGGTTTTAGAATCACTTTGCATATTTTATTTTATCCTCACTACTATCTCATGAGGTAAGTGCTGTTATTTCCTACTATATTCCTCATTTTTAGAGAAAGAAACTGAGATTAAGACAGACTTGCTAAAGACCACACAGCTATGTAAGGGACTGAAGCCACATTTAAATAATTCATGTTTTTTTTTTTACTCCATCTCTCTGCAAATTGTTGAAAAGTTAGATAGTGATGAAAAGCTGATACTAGCTAGTAAAAAGATGATAGCAGCTCACCTCTCAGATTAAACTCAGCTGAGTTTTTTGTTTAGCTATTCCATATTCCAGACGTCCTATATCTGAATATGCAATTAGCTTCTAAATGACTGGTATTTAGATCATGCCACATGATCTCTTTGAACATCTTCACTTGGCCTAAGTAAGTATTTTTTGAATGCCTGCTATGTATTAAATATTGTGCTAGGCTCTGAGATAAAAGTAGAAATAAAACCAACCCTGCTTTCAAGGAGCTTACATTCTTTAAGGAAAACAGCATGAATACAGAGAGATGGAAAAAAAAAATATTGCACTGTTACTCATTTGTTGACATAGTCCCCGTTGTTTGAGAAGATTGTTCTCATGGTAATAGTATGCATTATGAAGCCTTAGTGGTTAATCTTAGGTAGGAAATAATGCTCTTGGCAAAATTGAATATGTGAATGTTAATGAACATAGACCCAACAGAAATTATATATTGATTAGGTCTCAACCCTTTTTAATTTATCTATATAATACATAATCAAAAGTTGCTTTTCCTTTGCTCTCATATTACTTTAAATGGCAGAGGATTATCTGTCCACTTTGTGTGTCATAAGAATGTATATTAGAGCTAGAAAGCACCCTATCGTTAATATGATCCAAAACATAAATCTGGCAAATGAGAAAACTTAAGAGTCAGAGATTTAATGAAGTTCTCAGTCACACAAGCAGCACATATCTGAAGCAAACCTAGGTCCTCTTAATACAAATTCAAAGCAATTTAAACAAAAATTTTATCTCAACAGTTTTTAAATTGCTCACTAAACAGTTTAAGTGCTATGACTGCTTTTGTTCAGCTACATCAGTGGTTCCCAAACTTTTTTGGCCTACCGCCCCCTTTCCAGAAAAAATATTACTTAGCCCCCTGGAAATTATTATTTTTTTAAATTTTAATAGCAATTATTAGGAAAGATAAATGCACCTGTGGCTATCGCCACTCCCCAGGTCGTTGCAGCGCCCACCAAGGGGAGGTGGCGCCCACTTTGGGAATCACTGAGCTACATTATGGGTCATAGATTTTTATGTAGGCAAACCTTTGAACAAAACCACTACTTAAACATTTTGGTTTAAATCTAAAAATAATTTTGAGAGAATATAATAGGCAAGTTATTTGAACATCACAAACATAATTATACCTACTAATATTGGCAATCTGGACCCATCTTAAAAATGGTCTATATTTCAAAAATCCATCTAAAAAAGGCATTTCCTTGGAAGTCATTATGCCTTTTCCCATGGGAACAGCTAATTAATCTTAATTTAATTATGGTTGTCAGTTGTCATCAAAAGCATTTCTTACCTTTGTGTAATATAGTAGATGTCTCCTGCCTTCTAGAAATTAATAGTATAATAATGAAAGAAATCTGCTGGAAGAAAGATAAGGGGGTTGGTGGAATAGAGAAGAGAGAAGTTATGTATATGACTAAGTTTAAACGGTTTCCATTAAACAAAAAGTATGCAAAGTAGTCAATAATGAGGATTTTAAGAAATTCTTACTTGAAGAAAAATAATTCCAAACCCTGGAAGAAGTTTCAGTTAGTTTCCAGAAGAAGTATTTCAGCAGTTATTTGGAGACTAGAAGGATAATATGGATTGAAATGATTCAAACATAGGAAGTACCCTAGAAAATGTTATGAGGGACACTTGGAGGATACACAGAAAAAGGAGGTTTTATGTTAAATTTTCTTCTTTGTTTGAAGTTATGATCTTTTACCTACACTTTTTGCACAGAATATATATTATGTGAGATAATTTTAAAAAATAACACCTTCCATTTTCCCCAAACTTAATGTAAGAAAATAATAAAGTATCATTATAGAATTTTTTCATATGTTATATGAAAAAATATATTTGCTCTCAAATTAATTGCATACCTTTATTTTTCCCTTTAGGAGCTTACAGAGAATGTCACTTCCTGGGTATATGAAACAGATGTGGAATATTTTATTGTTTATAGACAAGAATCCTCAAATTTAGCCTGTCAAGGTAGGTCATAGTTCTAGTTTTATCACAGTTTCATTTGGCATATTTAATTTGAACATTCACCACCTTAGCCATATCTTTAGAGTTTCACATTCATGTATATGTTTTTATTTTTTAACATCTTTTGACAAGAGGTATTATAATTTGTATACCTCCAAATAAGTGACATTGATATACAGATATTAAAAATAGATGAAAAAATAAATTAAAAGTAAATGAAGTGGGGGCAGCTGGGTGGCTCAGTAGATTGAGAGGCAGGCCCAAGGACAGGAAGTCCTGGGTTCAAATGTGACCTCAAACACTTCTTATTGGTATGACCCTAGGCAAATCACTTGACCCCCATTGTCTATCCCTTACCATTCTTCTGCCTTAGAACCATTTTACCATGGTTACAGGATTCACGTTCTTTCCCTAGCCTCTCCCTATACCCTCCCATAGCCAACGCACAATTCCACTAGGTTTTACAGTTGTCACTTATCAATACCTATTTCCATATTATTAATATTTGCACTAAGGTGATCGTTTAGAATCTACATCCCCAGTCATATCCCCATCAACCCAGGTGATCAAGCAGTTGTTTTTCTTCTATGTTTCTACTTCCACAGTTCTTCCACTGAATGTGGATAGCATTCCCTCTCATAAGTCCCTCAGAATTATCATGGATCATTGCGTTGCAGCTAGTAGAGAAGTCCATTACATTAGTTTTGCCACAGTGTATTAGACTCTGTGTATAAGTTTCTCCTGGTTCTGCTCCGCTCACTCTGTATCAATTCCTGGAGGTAATTCCATTTCATAGGAAATTCCTCCAGTTCATTAATCCTTTGAGTTAGTATTCCATCATGAAAGATTCCACAGTTTGTTCAGCCATTTCCTAATTGAAGGGCATCCCTTCATTTTCCATTTTTTTGCCACTACAAAGAGTGCGGCTATAAAGATTTTTATACAAGTCTTTTTCCTTATGATCTCTTTGGGCTATAAAACCAGCAGTGGTATGGCTGGATCAAAGGCAGGCAGTCGTTTAGCTCCCTTTGGGCATAGTTCCAAATTTACATTCAGAATGGTTGAATCAATTCACAACTCCACCAGCAATGCATTAATGTCCCAATTTTGCCACATCCCTTCCAACATTTATTCCTTTCCTTTGTTGTCATGTTAGCCAATCTGATAAATGTGAAGTGGTACCTCAGAGTTGTTTTGATTTGCATTTCTCTAATTATAAAAGATTTAGAACACTTTTTCATGTGATTATTGATAGTTCTGATTTCTTTATCTAAAAATTGCTTATTCATATCCCTTGCCCATATATCAATTGGGGAATAGCTTGACTTTTTGTACAATTGATTTAGCTCTTTATAAATTTGAGTAATTAGACCTTTTTCAAAGTTTTTTGTCATAAAGATTTTTTTCCCAATTTTTGCTTCCCTTCTAATTTTGGTTGCATTGGTTTTGTTTGTACAAAAACTTTTAAATTGAATGTAATCAAAATTATTTGTTTTACATTTTTGTTATTTTTTCTAACTCTTGCTTGGTCTTACAATCTTTTCCTTCCCAAAGATCTGACAAATATATTATTCTGTGTTCACCTAATTTACTTATAGTTTCCTTCTTTATATTGACATCATTCACCCGTTCTGAGTTTATCTTGGTTTAGGGTGTGAGGTGTTGATCTAAATCTAATCTCTCCCATACTGTTTTCCAATTTTCCCAGCAATTTTTGTCAAATCGTGGATTTTTGTCCCAAAAGCTGGGCTCCTTGGGTTCATCAAAGACTTTTGCTGAGGTCACTTACCCCAAGTCTATTCCACTGATCCTCCTTTCTCTCTCTTAGACAGTACCATATTTTTTGATGACCACTGCTTTATATTACAGTTTAAGATCTGGTACTGCTAGGCCACCTTCACATTTTTTTTTCATCATTTCCTTGATATTCTTGATCTTTAGTTCTTCCAAATGAACTTTGTTATAGTTTTTTTCTAATTCAGTAAAAGAGTTTCTTGGTAGTTTGATAGGTATGGCACTAAAAAGTAAATTAATTTGTTTAGGATTGTCATTTTTCTTATGTTTTCTCATCCTAACCAAGAGCAATTAATGTTTTGCCAACTGTTTAGATCTAATTATTAATAATTGTGTGGAAAGTGTTTTGTAATTCTGTTTGTATAATCCCTGTGTATGTTCTTGGCAAGTAGATTGCTAAGTTTTTTATATTGTCTAAGGTGAGTTTAAATGGAATTTTCTCTTTCTAACTCTTGCTGCCGCAATGTTTTGGAAATATATAGAAATGCTCATGATTTATGTGCATTTATTTTGGATCCTGCAACTTTGCTAAAGTTGTTGATTATTTCCTCTAGCTTTTTAGTTGATTCTCTAGGATTCTTTAAGTAGATCATCATCTGCAGAGAGTGATAGCTTGGTCTCCTCATTGCCTATTTTAATACCTTCAATTTCTTTTTCTTCTCTAATTGCTACTGCTAGTGTTTCTAATACGGTGTTCAATAATAAAGGTGATAATGGGCATCCTTGTTTCACTCTTTATCTTATTGGGAAGGCTTCTAATTTAGACCCATTGCAGATGATGCTTGTTGATGGTTTTAGATATATATCATTTATTATCTTTAGGAAAGGTCCTTCTATTCCTATACTTTCTAGTGTTTTCAATAGGAATGGGTGTTGTATTTTGTCAAAGGCTTTTTCAGCATCTATTGAGATAATCATGTGTTTTTTGATGTTTTTCTTGTTAATATAATCAATTATGTGGATGTTTTTCCTAATATTGAACCATTATTACATTCCTGATATAAATCCCACCTGATCATAATGAATATCTCTTGTGATCACTTGCTGGAGTCTTTTTGCTAGTATTCTATTTAAGATTTTTGCATCTATGTTCATTAAGGAGATTGGTCTTTAATTTTCTTTCTCTGTTTTTGACTTGCTTAGCTTTGGAATCAGTACCATATTAGTGTCATAAAAGGAATTTGGTAGAATTCCTTCTTTGCTTTTTATGTCAAATAGTTTATATAGTATTGGGATTAATTTATTCTTTGAATGTTTGATAGAAATCACTTGTGAATCCATCAGTCCCTGGGGATTTTTCTTAGGAAGTTCTTTAATGGCTTGTTCAATTTCTTTATCTGATATGGGATTATTTAAGTATTCTATTTCTTCTTCTGTTAGCCTAGGCAACTTATATTTTTGTAGCTATTCACCCATATCACCTAGATTGCCATATTTACTGCCATATAATTGGGCAAAATAGTTTTTAATGATTGCCTTGATTTCCTCTTCGTTAGAGGTGAGGTCTCCCTTTTCATCTTTGATATGGTTAATTTGGTTTTCTTCTTTCCTTTTTTTATTAGATTGACCAGTACTTTATCTATTTTATTTGTTTTTTTTTTCAAAGTACCAACTTCTAGTCTTAGTTATTAATTCAGTAGTTCTTTTACTTTCAATTTTATTGATTTCTCCTTTAATTTTTAGGATTTCTAATTTAGTTTTCATCTGGGGATTTTAATTTGTTAGCTTTATAATTTTTTAATTTGCATGCCCAATTCATTGATCTCAGCCCTCCCTAATTTGTTAATATATGCACTCAAGGATATAAATTTCCCACTGAGTAAGTGCTTTGACTGTATCCCATAGATTTTGGTAACAAGTCTCATTTGTCATTCTCTTCAATGAAATTATTAATTGTTTCTATGATTTGTTCTTTAACAGATTTTGGAGAATCATATTATTTAATTTCCAATTAATTTTTGGTTTCTCTCTCAATATACCCTTGCTAATTATTATTTTTATTGCATTATGTTCTGAAAAGGTTTCATTTATTATTTCTGCTTTTTTACATTTGTTTGCCATGTTTTTATGCCCTAGTACATGTTCAGTCTTTGTCAATGTTCCATGTGCTGCTGAAAAGAAGTTATATTCCTTTTTGTCCCTATTTATTTTTTTCAACATATCTATTAACTCCATATTTTCTAAGATTTCATTGAAATCTCATACCTCTTTCTTATTTATTTTTTGGTTTGATTAATCTAGATCTGATAGAGAAGGTTCAGGTCTCCCACTAGTATAGTTTTATTATCTATTTTCTCCTTAAGTTCCACCAATTTTTCCTTTAGAAATTTATATGCTATAATATTTGGTGCATACATATTGAGTACTGATATTTCCTCATTGTCTATACTGCCTTTTATCAAAATATAATTACCTTCCCTAATTTTTTTAAGTAGATCTATTTTTACTTTGGCTTTGTCAGATATCATGATTGCAACTCCTGCCTTCTTTTTCTCAGTTGATGCCCAAAAAATTTTGCTCCAGGCTTTAACCTTTACTCTGTGTGTGTCTATCTGCCTCATGTGTATTTCTTGTAATCAACATATGGTAGGACTTGGGTTTCTGTTCCACTCTGCTATTTGCTTCCATTTTATGGGTGAGTTCATCCTATTCACATTCAGAGCTTTAATTACCAGCTGTGTATTCCCCAACATTTTGATTTCCTCTCCTTGTCCTGCCCTTTGTTCTTTCACTATTTCCTTCTACACCAGTGTTTTGTTTTTAATCAGTCCCCTAATCCCCACCCTTATTTTACTTCCCTTTCTCCCTCTCCCTTCTTATTCGCCTCTTATTTTTCTTTAGGGTCGTTTTGAGTTACCTCCCCCCGCTCTATCTCCCTGGTATTGCTTCCCTCCCCACCAATCCATTTGTTACCCTTCTACTTCTCTATAGGGCAAATATCAATTCTCTGCCCCAATGGATCTGATTGTTCTTCCCTCTTTGAGTAGATTTCAATGCACATAAGAATTAAGTATTTCCTGACTCCAACCTCTTTACGCTTCCAGTGTATTAGTCTTCTCTCACTATGTGCTTCTATATGAAATATAAATTTACCCCATTTGTCTCTTTTCACATTTCTTTTAATATTATCGCTTTTTTTACCTCTATGTATTTGTGTGTGTGTGTGTGTGTATCTTGACATTTTATCCTATACAGATTGTCACTGTTCCCTCTAAGTATACTTCTTCTAGCTGTCCTGATGATAATAATAATTTTTAAGAGTTACCAATATCATATTTTCTTATAGGAACACAAATCATTTGAACTTATTGTATCCCTTAAAAAAAGTTTCAATTTTTTTGGTTTTTTTTCCCCCTCTTAATTCCTTTTTGGTGAGTCTCTTGAGTTCTGTGTTTGGACATCAAATTTTCTTTTTAAGTCCGGTCTTTTCTTTATGAATGCTTGAAAAATCTTTTTTTTTTTTTAAATGACCATATTTTCCCCTGAAAGAATATAGTCAGTTTTAATGGTAGTTGATTCTTGGTTATAGGCCTAGTTCCCTTGTTTCCTGGAATATCATATTCCATGCCTTCTAGTCCTTTAGTGTAGATGCAGCCAGAACCTGTGTTATCCTAACTGTCATTTCATGGTATCTGAATGATTTCTTATTAGCACCTTGTAATATTTTTTCCTTGGTCTGGTAGTTCTTGAATTTGGCTGTAACATTCCTGGGCGTGTCAGTTGGGAATTAAATGTAGGAGGTAATCTGGATTCTTTCAATCTCCACTTTTCTCTCTTTTTCAAGAATGTCGGGGCAGTTTTCTTGGATAATTTCCCATAGGATGATGTCCAGACTTTTCTTTTTCTCATGATTTTCCAGTAGTCCAATAATTCTTAAATTGTCATTCCTCACTCTGTTTTCAAGATTTGAGGTTTTGTCAATGAGATATTGTATTATTTTCCTCAAATTTTTCATTCTTTTGATTTTGTTTTATATATTCTTGCTGCCTTGTGAAGTCATTTACTTCTAGTTGTTCGATTCTCATTTTTAAAGACTGAATTTCATCCCTGGCTTTTTTGGTCATCCTTCTTCTTCTGGTCAGATTTTCCTTATAGGTCATCTTTCACCTTCTTTGCCTCTTTTTCAAGCTGGTCAATTTTGGCTTTCAAGACCCTATTTTCTTGTTTTAGTTCATGTATTTTCTTTTCCCATTTGTCTTCAGCCTCTTGATTGTTTTTTGAGTTCTTGAGTTAATTGAATTTTGAGCTCTTCCAAAGTCTGTGTCCAATTCACTGGAGTTTCTGTGTTTTTTCTTCGTGTTCCTTGGTCCTCCTCTCTTCCTTTTACTCTTATTCATTTCCTGGATAGAAGCTGTCAATTATAATTTTTTTCTTTTTCTGTTATTAACTCATATATTTTTCCTTCTTTCCCCCTTGTAATGGGATGTAATATTGCTCTTCTGATTATTTACTGGATCTGCGGGTTTGGGCTATTTTGTCCCAAAGGGGTTTCTTCTCTGCTCTGCTGATTGACTAGGTTAATGAGCCCTAGGGTCAGATCTTCCCCAGCTGGCAGCAAAAGCTGAAGATGTGATTACAGCTACTTTCACTGCAGTCTATGGGGAAGGGGTGTTGGAGCTTCCCTGCCCTCTGAAGACTTCTTATCTGCCCTGTTGATAAGATTAAGCCAGGGAGAGATTGATCTGTAGAGCTAGATGTGTCCTGAGGCCAAAACCTCAAGAAAGGTTGGGGCGGAACAAAATGGAATGTTTTGGCTGCAACTAGGCTGCCCTCTCTGTTCCTCTCCTCCAGCTGCCTCCCTGCCATCTGTGTTCAACACCCTGAGCCCAGCACATCTGTGCCAGAAACTAGCACCCTTGCCTGCCCAGAGATTCTAGGATCTTCTGGAGACTTAGCACAGCAGGTGGGGGAGGTGACTTGTTATCTTTCTTTTTTCTTTCCCTTGAATCCAACATTTTAAGAATTCAGGCTTTTTTTCCCCCACATACTTTTTAAGTTGAGTCCAGCAGGAGGATCCCCCAACTCTGTTCTGTTATTAGATTTGGTTTTCTGTGTCCTCAGAGCACTTTGTTTTTGATTGGGGTGGAAGGACTTTCAGAGGTCTGGAGTTTTGCTGCATCTAAGCCACCATCTTCCCAGAATCCCCAACAGTAGTGATTCTGTTCAAAAGTCCCTTGTTCTCAGCTGCCCTCATACGAAGAGAAGAGAAACTTGGATATTATTTAAATTGTCAATTGACACTATTTTCACAAATGTATTTAATAGTTTTTTTCAATCTCTTTTGTCTTTATGGGCTAGTACTTCTTTTAAATAAAGAACTTCTCAAATTTTATTGGACTTAGCATCTTTTCATAGACCTGTTCCCCATCCTAATTCAGAGTGAGACAATTTCATTGCCTGTTGGTAAAGAGACACCTATAATGGGGAAAAACCAGGGAGGTGCCTTAAATATTAAATATGGGCTCTGTGGGTGGATAGGAGACAGAAAGGGACAATGGGAAAGACTTTACAAGCCAGGGAACCAGGTTTAACTACAAGGGAAAGACCATTGACTGAAATGGCAGTTAAGCCTGACCAACTGTCACTCAGCCCCACCTAGCCTGGAATAAATACAGATTAATACATACACACAATGAGGACCTAAAATTACTAAAAACACACAGGGAATCAGTTTAATAATAATATGAGGGGATTTGAAAGGGGGTTAGGTAAACTATGGTTAACAACTCAGACCTGAAGTCAAAAAGAGTAATATCCCTAGCCAACCTGGCTTCTGCCAGGCTTTGACAGCTTAACTAAGGACCTGGGGAAGAGGGCTTCAACTTGGGATCTCACAACTCTTCCAGGGATATTACAGGATGCCAGGAACCAACTCCTCCAGAACTGATGTAGCCAGGTAGGGATTGAAGTCTGCAAGCTGTCCACCAGATCACAGGCAACTTCCCTCCCTACACAGTGCTGTCTTGCAGGATTGGTGTCCTCTGCTTTCAATCTTCACCATTCTCCAAGATTCCAGGGAATCAGGGTACAGCTCCACTAGCTCTGAGGTCTCCCAGGGTCAGTTACTGCTTGTCCCAAACACCATGGAGTCTCTCTCAGAGAGAGAGCAGGCCACTTCCTGCTTCCCCATTCCATGTGGAATTCTCCAGCCCTTCCTGCTAAGTCTCCTACATAATAACTAAATAATAATCTTCCTCACAACACACCTAACCTGACTACATGATTAAGTTTTTTTATTGATATCTTTTCAGTCCCTTGCATCTGTTCTCTTTCTTCTGAATATTTAAAAAAAAAAAAAAAGAATGTCTTTTATGGATTAAAATTTGTTTAATATTCCTACCGGTATGGGAATCTTTCTTTGTTTTTACTTGATACATTTAAGTCAACAACAAGTCACAAACATTTATTAAGCTCTTACTATATGCCTGACACTCTTCCAAACTCTGGTAGTACAAATGGAAGTATAAAAAAGCCTAACAAGTTTGCATTTTAATGAGAGAACAACACATAAAAGAAAGTTAAAAAGTAGGAAAAGAGGACAAGGGAAGAAAGAAAGAGACTATGCCTACAGGAGCCTTACAATCTGGAGAGGAATGGATTCTCAACTAGCCTGGGTGTCCTTCTTAAGATGGAGGTTCAGGGAGAAATTAGCCAATTAGAGGAAGAAGGGTAACTTTTGGTATGAAAAGTCCACAAATAGAATAAACTTCTAGCATGAAATGTTTCTGTGACATACATGGTAGAAGAAGTTTAGGTACTTTGTAAGCCAAGATACTAGATAATTACCATACTTAATAAATTCACTTAACTAAACTAGGAATTTCTCATAAAAACTGGCTTTGGAACCTTAAAACAAAAAGGAAAAAAATCAGAACATAAAAAAGCATTTCTTTAGAAGGCACTATGTGGTATCATTAAAAATATATATTATATGCAATGGGCCCTTTTTTCTCTGAAAAATGATAATTATCATTTCATTGCATTTATATTCCTCTAATTTATTTGAAATGAATCTTTTTTATATTAACAAATACTGAATGTCAGAAGCAAATATATTCTTGAAAGAAAAATTATAAATCTTTGTTCAGATAATTAAGCAGAGGTTGACATGGAAGACATTAACTGTTTAAATACACTTTCCTGGGGCAGCTTTGTGGGTTGCGGATTGAGAACCAGATCTTTAGACAATCTGGTCTCAGACATTTCCTAGCTGTGTGACTCTGGGCAAGTCACTTAACCTCCAGTGCCTACCTCTTAAAATTTTTCTGCCTCGATTCTAAGATGAAAGGAAGGGTTTGTTTTAAAAACAGCAACACTATCCTTTTTCTCCCTTTCACTTTTGCCATTGCAGTAATTTAAGAGCCACCCGATAACCTGAAAGGTTGATATTTCCTGTGTAGCTTTTAATTTCATATTAAAACAGATCCCTAATCTCTGGGTTGTAAATGTTCTTTCCAACTACACAAAGTGCAACCCATCAGTGACTGCCTATGATATATATCTCTTGTCCATGTATTCCTATAAATCACAAGATTACCCTACTAATATTTGGGGGACCTTCTGCTGCTAAGACATGTTGGAGAATCAGCACAATCATATGCATGAACTTTCTTTTAATATTCTTTGCCTTTTCTATGTGACTACTTGTCTCTTCCTACACTTGATAATTCAACATAATTCAGCCCAGTTGGCCTTTGTTCTATTCCTCACTTATAGCACTATCTCCCTCACCTATTTTGCACTACCTATCCCCTATATCTGTATTTTATTCCATTCTTTCCCCCTCTTCTTAGAATCTCTTTTTTCCTTCAGAATGCAATTCAAGCACCACCTTATATTTAGCCTTTCCTCATTTCTCTTTGTCTAGTTGCAAGTAAACTTCTTTCCTGACTCCTCGTCCATATCATATGCACTTATAACTATATTCCAAGCCTCAGTACTGGACACTTCTCTTTTGATAGATTTAATACTTCATCAGCTCTCATGGTTTTAAATATCTTCTCTCTTCAGTTGACTCCTCAGTATACATATTCTTTTTCTACTCTTTTCCCCTAAACTTCATTCCTGTATCTGTTTTTTGGACAGTTCAAACTCATTGTATCAAAAACATAACTTATCTTCCTTGCTCTCAAATCTATCCCTCTTTCAAAATTTTCCGTCTTTATAAAGGGTACCACTATCCTTCCAGTCTCCCAGGTAACCACCCTCATTATCATCCTTAATTCCTCACTCTTCTCACTGCATATTTAGTTGTTAGATCTCGACATTTCTACCTTTTAACATCTCTCACACCCGTATCATATCTACTCACAACCACCTCCATTATTCTGGTTCTCATCACTTCTTACCTAGATTTTCAGAGTCTTATTCCAAGTGATTTCCCTAACTCAAATCTCTCTCCATTCTAATTTATCATTCACAAAGCTCCTGAAGGTACAAAAATGACTATGCTATTCCCATATTTGGTAAACTCCAGAGGTTTTTCTTTTTGTTCTGAAAGATAAAATGTAAATTCCTCTGTTTGGCTTTTTAAATCTTTGATAATTTAACCTGCTTTTATCTTTCCAGTTTCACATACTCCTCTTCCTACACTTGATAATTCAGCCCAGTTGGCCTTTGTTCTATTCCTCACATATAGCACTATCTCCCTCACCTATTTTGCACTACCTATCCCCTATATCTGTATTTTATTCCATTCTTTCCCCCTCTTCTTAGAATCTCTTTTTTTCCTTCAGAATGCAATTCAAGCACCACCTTATATTTAGCCTTTCCTCATTTCTCTTTGTCTAGTTGCAAGTAAACTTCTTCCATAGTTATCTTTTATTTAAAGCCTCTCTGTATTAATTTTTATTTTATTCTACATATATTCCATTATATATTTTATATGTCTTTTGTACAGGTATATAAATAAACATACATGTATATACTTTTGTTTATATATTTTTCTCACCCAATAGAATGTAAGTTCCATGAGAGTAGGAAGTAGTTTTTTTGCCTTTATATCTCTAGTCTTATAGTGAGTACTTAATCAATATTTTTAGATTTTGTAACAAATTGATTTTTCTATTATATACCTGTTATACCACAACTCTTATTCATTAATTAATGGTCAGAGTGCTAATGATGCAGCCCTTTAGCTGCATTGTAGAGTAGTTCATCAAAGATTTATTATAATACAACACTTGAGAACAACTGGGTTTTATTAAAATGTGCTTTTGTTTCTTGGAGAAGTGTAAATTCAATAAAAGCAAGATTTTCTTGCCTTCCTTCTATTTAGTGCCAGTACCTATTTAATGTCTTGTTACAGTGCTGCCTACAACTTAGATAATGATGGACAAACTCTGTTGTCCATTTAACTAATCATAGTTTAAGCAGACATTCTTCCTCCATTTTTTTTCCTACTTTGTATAGTTATGGTAAATACTTTTGAATATGATAAATATCATTTAGGAGACTACAGTTTTGTAGGTTTTAATCCAGTCAGAACATCACATATAAACATACTTTCAGAAATAGCTATTCTATTTGTTATATGTTGAATAGATAGCCTCCTTGATGGTGGCAAACTTTCAAAGAATCTCATATAATTTTGGCATTTGCATAGGAGATACTTTGTTTCTTAAGTACCTTTAATGTAATATTTTTCTCTACCAAATCATTTTTTTTTTAAATTGACAAGAAGTGTAAGCACGATGTGAACATATATTTCAGTCAGCATTGTGACTAAAAATGGTGTCAGCTTTGAAATGTTTCTGCAGGCCTACCTGTTAACTTTTTTGTTGATGTGAGAAAGCATGAATATAGATTTTTAGTTACTAATGTTTTGTCATTCATCTTTTTGTGGATAGTAAGATTTTTTCCCCAACTCCTTAGTGTCCTTTCCCTTTTTAGATACCTTAAAAAACTTTCTCAGTGTCTGTAGCACAGACTTCTGTATTGATTTCAGTATAATTTATTTAGTCCACCTGTTTTTCCTATCTTTGTTTTCATTATTACCATTTCCAAATATGGTAACTCTCCCATAATTGATGGGATGGAACAAAAGTAACAGTTGAAATCTTTATAGTGCTTTTCCATATTTTGTCTACTTTCCCCAACATGCCCCTTCATACTTCAGCATTCATACTTTTAAAATTTTTCCTAACTTCTCAATTCCTCAATATACTCAGTTTCCTTGGCCTATTTTAGCTATATGCCTTGATCTTATCTTTACCTAGAAAATGTTTCACTTCCATGTTTATAAATTCCTAGATGCCTTTATCTGATCATAATCCTTTATCATACCATCTTTCTTTATGCCTTAGGACTTATGACCCTGTTCTTTGACCTTACTGTAACCCTCAGTTCTTTCCTACACCATCACCCTTTCTACTGCTCCTGTTGTCCTTCCTTCCCTATCTTGTTCCCATGCAAGATAGCTATTCTATACTGAAATCTCATCTCCTTGTCCTATTGGCAATCATGCTGTGCTAAACTCCAACCCTAGAATTCTCATCCTTCCTTTTATGTTGTTTCTACTTATATGTTTCTGAACATAGCTACAGAAGATCTTAAAGCTGCACTAATTGTGGCCATGAAAATTTGTTTTTCATCTTAAATTAAGCCTTCAACACTATACAATGACCCTCTTCCTCCTTAATCATTTAACTATCCTTCTCTTCCTACTAGCTGCTCCAAAGTTTCCTTTCCTTTCTTAGTCCTCTCGTGGACCATTGCTTTGTCCAACTATCTCAGCTGAGAGCTCCTTTTTGTACTTCACTGAAAAGATAGAGATAATCAAGTTATAGGCTTCAAAATGTCTACCCCCTACTATGATCTCCTTCACTCTGGTCTCTCATGAGCTATTGGTCCTTTCCCCAGCCAAAGCCAACCCCTTCATGTACCCTTCATCGAAATCACATATGCACAATCACATGGCAGGATCTTCCTCATTTTCATTCTCAATCTCTCTCTAATTATCAATCATTCCCCATTCACAAGACCATTCTCTGCTTCCTAAACAAATTCCAATATCTCCCCCAGTCTTTTTTTTTTTTTTTTTTTTTAGGAAATACTTAATGTCATTTGCTATCTATCATCCTATGTCTCTTCTCCACTTCCAGATTTTATCCCTTTGAGAAATTCATCTATAACAGGTGCCTACCATTTCTCTCCTTTTACTCTCTTTTAAACCCTCTGCAGTCTACTCTCTTCAAAGTTGCCTTTGATCTTTTGATTGTATTATGGGCCTATTCATACTTCTCATTCTTGAAAACAGAATCAAGCATTTGAATCTCTTCATCATTTTCCACTTGATCTTCTATGCAAGTGTTTCCTAGATTTAGATATCTGGCCTTAGTGTGCCTTCTTAGCTAAATTCCTACATCACCAACTGTCTTTTGGACATACTAGTCTGGAACAATATGATTTCACTCATTATAAACTACTGATAGATCTATTGTTGATTTTGCATTTTCTCCTCTAAATAAGAGGGAAAGAAGAAATAGTATAACAGGATTTGATGAAGAGTAAAAGAAACTTAATAATCAGAACCACAAACAGACAAGTATAAGAGATGAACTTGCTCAAACAATGGACCAGTTCATGATCAAGGTATACTCAATAATTTTTTTTGTTTATAAGAAACATACTTTTAAAACATAGTGAGTCATACAATGAATTTTAAAGCAGTTTATTTTATTTCATGTAAATCCAAAAGAGCAGGAACAGGAGTTATTATCTCAGAGTGTCATACTGTTGCCATCAACAGTAAAAATAGATACAGTTTAGAGACACAAACCGGGAAACATTATGCTAAAAAGAACAAGAGATAATGAAACAATATCGATTTTATATTTTAGAAAAGCCAAAGGGAGATGTTTCTATTGTAGAGGATGTCAAGAACCCCTCAGCACTTGAGGGAACAACCTTGTTCAGCTCCCTGTTACGAGTGATCAGGTGTCATCCATCTTCCTAACCAGGCACCCAGGATTATTATAAGGAATCCTGTTAGCCAGTCACTAAGGAAATTACTTTCACTCCTTTTTGTTACCTTTTGGCATCAACTTCCCTCTGACCATACCCACAAAACTGGTGTCAAGGTTGCAATAAAATGCCCAATAGCTCATAAGGTCTTTTCCTTCAGTGGTTTGACTTCTAAGTTCCTCATGGAGACCAAGATTCACAATGAACCTGTTAAGTGGCCCCTGTTGTAATAGTGATCTCACAGTATAGCCACCCCTTATATGTCCCTGTGAGACAAGGGCTTTAGGAGATGTCATAGGCCTTAATGAAGATTCAACTGCTCCAGTGTTTGATATATAACATGACTAGCGTTTCCATTGCCTCATCATTGCTCTCCTCATGAGACCCATGTTTCAGAAGTCTTATCAAAGTTCCTTACAGAATTCCTTTTTTTTTTTCCTCAGTAAAATCATTGCAAAGTTTTGCAAAATCAATTGTTTAGTTATAACCCTTTTTCTTTTGCTTTTAGCTAGATTATATTGTGTTATTTTCTTTCACATAGTTAATACTTCATTCTGAATGACTCCTACTTGGTTTTCTTGATAGGTTGTCCTCTAAGCCCACTTTCAGTGATTTCTCCATGACCTACATAGAATCTCTGAAATTTGATAGTCTAGGTCCATGTTAGCAAACATGTGGCACAAGTGCCCCACCCAGCATGCTGAAGCAGGCTGCTCACCTTCCCCTCTCCACCATCCTGGGGACAATGTTCACATGTCCTGCCCCTCCACCCAGCAGCCCAATGTGAGTACTTCCTCCCTTTGCTGTCTGGGGTAATGCTGGGTCTCACAAATGGCTTGAGGGTACAGTTTGGACAGCTGATCTCTAAAAAGTTCACCAATACTGGTCTAGATGGTACAGAGTGTACTTAGGTCAAGAAGTCCTGAGTACAGATCAGGCCTCAGATACTAGTGATGTCACCCTATGAAAATTATTTAATCTCACTGTCCCTCACTGTCCCCTTTCTTTATCTATAAAATATGTATAATAAAAACACTTACCCCCCCCCAGGATTATGTGAAGATAAAATGGAAAAATATTTGTATTTTTTTATATTTGCAAACATTAATGGGCTATATATAAATATCAGCGTCATCATCATTTCTGTCTGCATTATATCTTAAGTTTCTCTTTTCTAGTTTCCTGTGGATTCTCCCTATGTTCCCTTTCCCTTGGATTCCAATACTACTGGATAATTTTGCTTTTATGATGTTTCAAAATTGAACAGTTAAGAGTTTTTGCTTCAGGCTCTTCTGGAAGTACAATGTTCTTAGATTATTTTCTTATTCCTCATATTAAAAGTCATTTGTTTCAGAGAGTAGCCAGCTCACAAATTCTTCTTAATTTGCTTTATTTTATTGTAAAAATATTTTTATCCTGTTCTTATATTTCTAACTTTTATATTCTCCTCTTCTGTTTTTGTTTTCTTTTCCCAAATGTTGACCGCATTAGCAAGATTTCCTACCCTCTTATCTAAGCTCTTCCTTCATTTCTTTTATCAGGACTTCCAAATACATTGGGGTTTCTTATATATAGATCTTACTGATTTATAATTCTTATTTCTTACTTGTAATTCTTTCTCTATTTACTGGGATTCATTCTAGTTGGAGTAAATATGGGATCAAAGAATTACGCTCTTTTGGAGTTTTATCTCAGGATGCTTTTAATAGACAGTGGTACTCATCTGGTAGAATGATGTTTTCAGTATAGTTGTTGACTTCTTTATCAGATTAGGATTAGCAATAAGAAGTGTTCAGTTAGCCATGGGAAAAGGGTGCTAATAAATTCTAATCAGATCACTTTTGAAACAAGACTTCTCCAAAGGGAACTCACAAATGCACTAGATCCATATTGGTGAATCTATTGCACACATGCTAGAGCATACCAAAGGGGGCCGCTCCCCTTCCCCCTCTCCACATGTGCCTGAAGACATTTCTCACATGACCTTCCTGTCTGCCCAGAAGCCCAATGGGAGCACTTTCTTTCTCTCCTGTCTGGGATAAGGCAGGGGACTCACAGTGTGAGGGTTGCAGTTTGGGCACCCAGGCTCTAACGGTTCATCATCACTGTACTAAATAATTGTTCATCCCAACTGTTAGTATTTTGAATCTGCTTTTGACACTACTACTAAAAAAGCTTGCATCACCAGTAAATAAGAGACCATATTTCTAGTAGTTTCAGTTTATTCTAGGCTGAATAAAAAGAATCTTAGGTACCTCCATTCAAATAATTCCAAACTTCTTTTAGTAGTGAAACGATAACCACATATTCTACATAATTCGAACTTGAATAAGGTCAGAAAACAGAATAGGAAAATGATGGTGCAATATTTTGCTTTAGAGAAAATTCTTTGTGTGTTACCTTGAATAAATTTCTACATTCTGTTTTGATTATTTTTTTTTATTTCATTTGATGCATTTCTTACTATTCTTGAAGTCTGATGTAGTGCATTCTATTTTTAAGTGTGAATTTGTCTAGAACATATAACCTCACAATATTGTTGGAAGTCTCCTTGAAAAGCATTTCTCAGAATATACAGTGACTCAAAGTCTTAATGGTGTTTTTTAAAAAGATAAAGTAGGGGGCAGGTGGGTAGCTCAGTGGATTGAGAGCCAGGCCTAGAGACAGGAGGTCCTAGGTTCAAATCCGGCCTCAGACACTTCCCAGCTGTGTGACCCTGGGCAAGTCACTTGACCCCCATTGCCTACCCTTACCAATCTTCCACCTATAAGTCAATACACAGAAGTTAAGGGTTTAAAATTAAAAAAAAAAAAAAAAGATAAAGTAACCACTAATTTAACATATTGCCATCTGGTTTCTGTCTTTTAAAAAATTCTACCACTGTACTTTATTTTAACATTCCAAATATTCAAATACTGTATTTTTGGTTGTTCGGTTATTTTTCAGTCATGTCCAATGCCCCATTTGGGATTTTCTTCTGGAGTGGTTTGCCATTTCCTTCTTCAGCCTATTTTACAGATGAGGAAACTGAGACAAACAGGATTAAGTGACTTGCCCACTCTCACACAATTACTAAATGTGTGAGGCCAGAAAAATAAATCTTCCTGACTCCAGGCCTAGGACTCTATCCCATTGTACCACTTTGGTGCTAATTCCAATACTACATGAACTTTAACAATATTTATTATTTCCTCATTTGTTGTGAATTATCCTTTTTTATTTGTAATACCAATAATTCAATTTTCCTCTTTTTCATCAAATTAACTACTAACTTAATATTACAAGAACTTTAAATAAATTGACAGTTATAACAACAAAATCATATAGCTATGTCAATAGAAAGATAAAAACTTTTTTTCTTTTTTTTTAAACATTTATTAATATTCATTTTTAACATGGTTACATGATTCATGCTCCTACTTTCCCCTTCGCCCCCCGCTCTCCCCACACCCATGGCCGATGCACATTTCCACTGGTTTTAACATGTGTCATTGATCAAGACCTATTTCCAAATTGTTGATAGTTGCATTGGTGTGGTAGTTTCGAGTCTACATCCCCAATCATATCTGCCTCAACCCATGCGTTAAAGCAGTTGTTTTTCTTTTATGTTTCCTCTCCTGCAGTCCTTCCTCTGAATGTGGGTAGCGTTCTTTACCATAAATCCCTCAGAACTGTCCTGTGTCATTGCATTGCTGCTGGTACAGAAGTCCATCACATTCGATTTTACCACAGTATATCAGTCTCTGTGTACAATGTTCTTCTGGCTCTGCTCCTTTCACTCTGCATCTGTTCCTGAAGGTCTTTCCAGTTCACATGGAATTCCTCCAGTTTATTATTCCTTTGAGCACAGTAGTATTCCATCACCAGCATATACCACAATTTGTTCAGCCATTCCCCAATTGAAGGACATACCCTCATTTTCCAGTTTTTGCCACCACAAAAAGCTCAGCTATAAATATTTTCGTACAAGTCTGTTTATTTATGATCTCTTTGGAATACAAACCCAACAATGATATGGCTGGTTCAAAGGGCAGGCATTCTTTTATAGCACTTTGGGCATGATTCCAAATTGCCAGCCAGAATGGTTGTATCAGTTCACAACTCCACCAGCAATGCATTAATGTCCCAATTTTGCCACATCCCCTCCAGCATTCATCACTCTCCTCTTCTTTCATTTTAGCCAATCTGCTAGGTGTGAGGTGATACCTGAGAGTTGTTTTGATTTGCATTTCTCTAATTATTAGAGATTTAGAACACTTTCTCATGTGCTTATTGGTACTTCTGATTTCTTTACCTGAAAATTGCCTATTCATGTCTCTTGCCCATTTATCAATTGGGGAATGGCTTGATTTTTTTATACAATTGATTTAACTCCTTGTATATTTGAGTAATTAGACCCCTGTCAGAGTTTTTCGTTATAAAGATTTTTTCCCAATTTGTTGTTTCCCTTCTGATTTTGACTACATTGTTTTTGTTTGTACAAAAGCTTTTTAGCTTAATATAATCAAAACCATTTAATTTACATTTTGTAATTTTCTCTAGCTCTTGCTTGGTTTTAAAATCTTTCCTTTCCCAGAGATCTGACAGGTATACTATTCTGTGTTCACTTAACTTATTTATAGTTTCCCTCTTTATATTCAAGTCATTCTCCCATTCTGAATTTACCTAATCTCTCCCATATTGTTTTCCAAATTTCCCAGCAGTTTTTGTCAAATAGTCCCAAAAGTTGGGTTCTTTGGGTTTATTATACACTGTCTTGCTGATGTCATTAACCCCAAGTCTATTCCACTGATCCTCCCTTCTGTCTCTTAGCCAGTACCATATTGTTTTGATGACTGCTGCTTTATAGTATAGTTTAATATCTGGTACTGCTAGGCCCCCTTCCTTCACATTTTTTCATTATTTCCCTTGATATTCTTGATCTTTTGTTATTCCAAATGAAATTTGTTATAGTTGTTCCTAATTGAGTAAAGAAGTTTTTTGGTAGTTTGGTAGGTAGGATGCTAAATAGGTAAATTAATTTGGGTAGAATGGTCATTTTTATTATGTTAGCTCGTCCTACCCATGAGCAATGAATGGCTTTCCAATTGTTGAGATCCAGTTTTATTTGTTTGGAAAGTGTTTTGTAGTTGTTTTCGTATAATTGCTGTGTTTCTTTTGGTAGATAGATTCCTAAGTATTTTATATTGTGTAGGGTGATTTTAAATGGTGTTTCTCTTTCTACCTCTTGCTGCTGTGATGTGTTGGAAATATATAGAAATGCTGATGATTTATGTGCATTTATTTTGTATCCTGCAACTTTGTTAAAGTTGTTGATTATTTCTACAAGCTTCTTAGTTGATTCTCCAAGATTTTTTAAGTAGACCATCATATCATCTGCAAAGAGTAGCTTAGTCTCCTCATTGCCTATTTTGATACCTTCAATTTCTTTTTCTTCTCTAATTGCAACTGCGAATGTTTCTAGTAATATGTTGAATAATAGAGGTGATAATGGGCATCCTTGTTTCACTCCTGATCTTATTGGGAAGGCTTCTAATTTATCCCCATTGCATATGATGTTTGTTGATGGTTTTAGGTATATACTGTTTATTATTTTTAGGAAAGGTCCTTCTATTCCTATACTTTTCAGTGTTTTCAATAGGAATGGATGCTGTATTTTGTCAAAGGCTTTTTCAGCTTCTATTGAGATAATCATGTGATTTTTGTTTCTTAGACTGTTGATATGGTCAGTTATGTGGATGGTTTTCCTAATGTTGAACCATCCTTGCATTCCTGGTATAAATCCCACCTGATCATGGTGGATGATCTTCTTAATTACTTGCTGGAGTCTCTTTGCTAGTATTCTATTTAAGATTTTTGCATCTATGTTTATAGAGAGCCAGCTCTATATGGCAGGGGTCTTGAGTGGCTTATGGTGGCATAGGATTGTTAAGACAGGAGAAAGAAAATGAGAACAACCAGACTAGTGGTTAGCCCATGCTGCTCTGAACTCTGTGGGCTTTGGAGTTTAATATATACTGATTTCAAACAAAGAACACAAAGAAAGAGTCACAGCTATGAAGGGGTCACAAATCATACACAGCCCATTAAAGTCTAAAAAGTACAAGGACAATGGCCAATTCCAACCACCAATTAGTAGGGGATAATTCTGGGAGCAAAAATATTTTATGGAGATGTTCACTAATTGAGTCCTATCTTCCTGGATTATAGGTTTGCACCTGGTCAAATAAAGTCCAGACTAAAGGCTCCAGTCTTATCTAAATATGCAGTCTTATCTAAGTAATGTTTGTTAGGGTTCAGGCTTCTTAATTATCAAGGAGAGAAATTTTTAACTCAGTAGTTGTTGGTCTGCTTAGGACTCAAAGCTTTTCAATAAGTCTATAATGTTTTTCCAATAAGAAAAGGTATGGATCATAAGAGGTATCAAAAGAGGGGGTCTCAGATTTTTATCTATTCTCTTATTGGCTTCCCACATATGTTCATTAGGGAGATTGGTCTATAGTTTTCTTTCTCTGTTTTTGATATGCCTGACTTTGGAATCAGTACCATATTTGTGTCATAAAAGGAATTTGGTAGGACTCCTTCTTTGCTTATCATATCAAATAATTTGTATAGTATTGGGATTAGTTGCTCTTTGAATGTCTGATAGAATTCACTTGTGAATCCATCAGGTCCTGTTGATTTTTTTCTTAGGGAGTTCTTTGATGACTTGTTCAATTTCTTTTTCTGATATGGGATTATTTAGGTATTCTATTTCTTCTGCTATTAATCTAGGCAATTTATATTTTTGTAAATATTCATCCATATCTCCTAAATTGTTATATTTATTGCCATATAATTGGGCAAAATAGTTTTTAATGATTGCCTTAATTTCCCCTTCATTAGAGGTGAGGTCTCCCTTTTCATCTTTCATACTGTCAATTTGGTTTTCTTCTTTCCTTTTTTTTATTAGATTGACCAGTACTTTGTTTTATCTGTTTTTTTCAAAATACCAGCTTCTAATCTTTTTTGTTAATTCAATAGTTCTTTTACTTTCAATTTTATTAATTTCTCCCTTGATTTTTAGTATTTCTAATTTAGTTTTCATCTGGGGATTTTTAATTTGCTCACATTCTAGTTTTTTGAGTTGCGTACCCAATTCATTAATCTCTGCCCTCCTTAATTTGTTAATATATGCACTCAGGGATATAAATTTCCCCCTGAGTACTGCCTTGGCTGCATCCCACAGATTTTGGTAGGATGTCTCATCATTGTCATTCTCTTCAAGGAAATTATTGATTGTTTCTATGATTTCTTCTTTGACTAATTGGTTTTGGAGAATCATATTGTTTAATTTCCAATTGGTTTTTGATTTGCCTTTCCAGGTGCCCTTACTAATTATTGTTTTTATTGCATTATGATCTGAGAAGGTTGCATTTATTATTTCTGCTCTTTTGCATTTGTTTGCAATGTTTCTATGCCCTATTACATGGTCAATCTTTGTGAATGTACCATGTGCAGCTGAAAAGAAGGTATATTCCTTTTTGTCCCTATTTATTTTTCTCCACATATCAATTAAATCTAATTTTTCTAGAACTTCATTCACCTCTCTTACCTCTTTCTTATTCATTTTTTGGTTTGATTTATTTAGATCTGAAAGAGGAATATTTAGATCTCCCACTATTATGGTTTTCCTATCTATTTCCTTCTTGAGCTCTGCCAGTTTTTCCTTTATGAATTTGGATGCTATGCCACTTGGTGCATACATATTGAGCAGTGTTATTTCCTCATTGTTTATACTGCCTCTAATCAGGATGTAATGACCTTCCCTGTCTTTTTTAATCATATCTATTTTTACTTTGGCTTTGTCAGAAATCATAATAGCCACTCCTGCCTTCTTTTTCTCATTTGATGCCCAAAAGATTTTGCTCAAGCCCTTACTCTTAAACTTGTGTATGTCCACCTACCTCATATGTGTTTCTTGTAGACAACATATGGTAGGATTTTGTTTTCTAATCCACTCTGCTATTTGCTTCCGTTTTATGAGCAAGTTCATCCCATTCACATTCAGAGTTATAATTATCAGTTGTACATTCGCTGACATTTTTGTATCCTACCCTAGTCCTACCCTTTTTTCTTACACTATTTCTTTTTTTTAAACCAGTGGTTTGCTTTGAGCCGGTATCCCTTATCCCCTCCCTTGATTAACTTCCCTTTCTACGCCCTCCCTTATTATTCCCCTCTTTTTATTTTTAAAAGCCTAATGAATTCCCTCCCCCTTCTTCTCCCCTCCCTTTTTTGACCTCCCCACTCCCCTGCTCCCCTTGGTTTATCCCTTCTGACTTTCTCAGTAGGGTTACGTAGAGTTTTATATCCCAATGGATAATATAGCTGCTCTTCCCTCTCCAGGTTAGTTATACTGAGAGTAGGGTTTAAATATTATCTCTTAATGCTCTCTTCCTCTCCCTTCTTACCCTTCTTATAATAGTATTTGTCCTCTCCCCTTCCCGTACCCTCTTTGTGTGTAATAGAATATCCTATTTTTCTTATTCACTCAAGTTTCTCTTGGTGTCCCCTACTGTTCACCCCCCTCTTTCCCACCCCCATGTCATCTTAGACCATTTAGTATTTTGTCCTCTCCATGAATTATTTTTCTGATCGCTAGAATAGTGACTACTATAATACTGAATAGAGTTCACTACAGAGAATCATACATAGCATTTCTCCACATAGGAATACAGATAATTAGATCTTATTGAAGCCCTTAAAGAGTCAAATTTAAAAAATTATATGTTTTCTTTCTTTCCCCTCTGTTCTTATTTACCTTTTCATGTTTCTCTTGATTTTTGTGGTTGGATATCAAACTTTCCATTTAGCCCTGGTCTTTTCTGTGCAAATACTTGGAAATCTTTAATTTTGTTGAATGCCCATACTTTCCCCTGGAAGTATATAGTCAATTTTGATGGGTAGTTGATCCGTGGTTGAAGGCCCAGCTCTCTTGCCTTTCTGAATATCATATTCCAAGCCTTCCAGTCTTTTAGCGTGGAGGCTGCCAGATCCTGTGTGATCCTGATTGGTGCTCCTTGATATTTGAATTGTCTCTTTCTGGCTTCTTGTAAGATTTTTTCTTTTACTTGGAAGCTCTTGAATTTGGCTATTATATTCCTGGGTGTTGTCTTTTCTGGGTCTGCTGTAGAGGGTGATCTATGGATCCTTTCAATGTCTATATTGCCCACTTGTTGTAGAACTTCAGGGCAATTTTGCTGAATAATTTCTTTTAGTATGGAGTCCAAGTTTCTAGTGATTTCTGCTTTTTCAGGAAGACCAATGATTCTCAGATTGTCTCTTTTAGACCCGTTTTCTTGGTCTGTCACTTTCTCATTGAGATATTTCATGTTTCCTTCTATTTTATCAGTCTTTTGACTTTGTTTTATTTGTTCTTGCTGTCTTGAGAGATCATTAGCTTCTAATTGCTCAATTCTAGCCTTTAGGTACTAGTTTTTGACTATAATCTTTTGGTTTTCCTTTTCAATCTGGTCATTTCTGGTGTTCAATTTGCTTATCAGTTCATTTGATTTCTGAGCCTCACTTTTCAATTGCAAAATTCTGCCTTTTAAACTGTTATTTTCTTGCCAGATCTCTTCCATCTTTCTCATCATCTCAGATTTGAACTCTTCACTAGCTTGTGACCAGTTTTCATTATTTTGGGAAGGTTTGGATATGATTACTTGTTTGTTCTCCTCTGTTGTCTGGATTTTCTCTGTGTAAAATTTGTTGAGTGTTACAGAGTTCTTCTTGATAATCTTTCTCTTCTGGGGTTCCCAATTTTGGCTGGCCACTGTTAGACCTGCACCTTCTGTGCTTTATCCTCATACTCAGGGTCTGTCTGTGCTCTCTAAGCTCCCGAGGTCTCAGGTCTCATTGTTCTCGGGGTCGAGCCTCCTGGTCGTCCCTGGTCTGTCCCTCTGCCCGAGGCTCCTTCAGCAGTCTCAGGTCTCTGCTTCCACAGCCGTGCTTCCATCTGCACAGGGTTCCCACTCGAGGTCCTAGCCTGCACTCGAGATCCTTGTCCACGCCTAAGGCAATGCCTTCACCCGTGCAGGCACTCAGGGTCTGTATGCAAAGTCTACGCGCATGCGTTCTTTAGCTTCTTGGGGTCCTAAGTCTTGCTGCTCTCAGGAACAAGCCCTGGAGCTGCCAATGACTTAATGGGTGCCCCAAACCTGCTTTCACTCTTGTCAGCTGGCCTTGGTGTTGTACGTGGTGGGGGAATGGGGGAGGGGCTTCTTCCTCTCGCGTTTTTGTGAGAGCTGTTTCATCCCTTTATAGCATGGACATGCCCCGATTCCACGTACCTTCAATTCTGCACCCTGTTGTGGGGTCCCTTCGTTCTTCTGGATTTGTTTTTATGTCCCCTTGAAGAGTCCTGTATGCTTTGGTTAGGAGAGATCGGGCAGCTGCTCCTTACTCTGCCGCCATCTTAACTGGAAGTGATCAAGATAAAAACTTTTAACAAATTTCAATGCCAATTTTCATTTTTTTTAAACACTATAATCAGAAAGAGTAAATGCACCTTTTTTTAAACCAAGTGTCAGTGTAAAATGTAATGGGGATAAACTAATAATTCTTTCTAATGAGATCACAGGTAAGTCATCATAAATTATTAATATTTCCCTATAATGCCAATAAACTCCAACAGAAAAACATAAGGAAAACTCCATTAAAATAACTAAAGAATTTTTTAATACTTGGGAGTCTACTTGGCAAGAAGATATCTGATATCCATGACAATTATGAATATAACCATGAAACACTGTTTACAGAAATAAAGTAAGGTCTAAATAATTGTAGAAATAGTAATTTCTTCTGATAAGGTTATGTCAACATAACAAAAATCACAATACTATACTTATTCAATCACATCTAATCAGAGTACTAACATTACTTAATGGAGCTAGAAATAGTATAGAATAGAGATTTTTCTTTTTTCCATTACTGCTTAAAATACAAACAGATTAATGCTTATATATAAACACAAAGATATTACAACCTCTAAGATGGTTCATTTCAACTTTCTTTCTGCATGAGTACATAAAAGGGCACATATTTAAATTTTAATATTTACATATAATCAGTATCTATTAGTACTTTAAAATAGAGCAAAACTAGATCTTAGCCAGAAAGCAAAATTCATTTGGAAGAAAAAAGATGGAAAATCTCAAAGGAATTATTTTTGAAAAGTGAGAATGAAGTGTGCTTGAAGGACCAGATCAAACTAATCTATTGTTCAATAAACCTTATTAATCCAACTGTTAGAATAAGATTTTTACTATTTTTTCAAAATTACTGGGAAATCCATACATAATCTGGCAGAAATTAGGTTTAGACTATCACCTTGCACAATAGCCCAAGATAAGATCTCATTGAATACATGACATCCAATCCTAAAAAATTAGAAGAACAAAAAAAAATTGCCTTTCATTTCTTTGAAAATAGAAATACATGTTGAAGCAGTGGATAGAGAAGAGCACAAAAAAAAATAAAATAGGCAATTTCAATTACATAAAATTCAAAAATTTGCACAATTTAATCCAGTGCAGCTAAGATTAGAAAGGAAGGAGTTAACAGGGTATGGGGGAATGTTTACAGTAAATTTCTCCAATAAAAGTCTCATTTGCAAATTATAAAGAACTGATTCAGATTTGGAATAAGCATTGTTCCCTAATTCATAAATGATTGAAAGATATGAACAAGCAGTTCACAAAAGCAGTCCAGACCTAGTCATAAGAAAAAATTATCTAAGTTACTAATAAATAGAGAAATGTACATCAGAGGAACTCTTTAGTTATACTTTATACCCATCAGATTTGCAAAGCTGACTGAAAAAGAAATTGACATTGTAGGGATTATGGAAAATATAGGTACAATGATGCACTGTTGTTGGAGCTTTGACTTCATCTAGCTATTCTCAATAGCAATTAGTTGCTTTGCCTATGCATATCTTTTAACCCAGTGATAACATCTACATCCCCATTAGTGAATGAATAAACTGATAATGTGTGAATATAAAAGAATACTTTGGTACTATTAGAAAAAAAGGAGGTGTTTTCACAGACAAATGGGAAGATGTGTGTAAAATGAAGGAAATGAACAGAACTAGAAGAATAATTTATATCATAACATCATAAAAATAAGTGATTCTGAAATAATTAAGAATTTTAATCTATCGCTCTATAAAATCTGGATTCCAACCTGTATTTTATCCTTATTATATAATATTCTTTTATGCTCCAGCTAGTATATCTTAGAATATTTTGCACTTTCCAAAGATTTTTGCTCTCTGGTTTTGCACATAGTTTCATATGTCTGAAATATCACCTCCATGATGCCTTCCCTTATACTTTAAAAATACATATTTTAAAAGTTATTTAAACATTTTTTAAATTTTTTTAGTTTTTAATTTTAGAAAAAATACCATTTTTAAAATGGTAAATTCCAAATTTACCAAATAGTAAATAAAATGAGCATTGTCTGTGAAACTATTAATGTATATTATTTAGAGCTTGCTTCTCTTTATACATGGAAAGATATTAAATTCAGCAACTTTCAATGCTCTCCTGTTTGTCTGTTATTCTATGTGACCTTTCTCTATTCCAGGCCAACTTCTTCCTCCCTCCTTTACTTTCCACATTTACAAGACAGGAAAACAAACTTATTTTAAGAAATACACACTCAAGCAAAAGAAATTTTCACATTAGCCATATGCAAAAAATGTATTTTAAATTTTGAATTAAGTCCATCACTTTAGATAAGGGAGTACCATGCTTTATCATTTGTACCCTGAAATCATGATCATTCATTTTCTTGTGAATCAGAGTTCTTAAATCTTTAAAAGTTGCTTTCTTTACTATATCATGTTTATGTAATTCTCCTGAATTTGCTCTCTTCACTATGCAGCAATTCATATAAGTCTTACCAAGTTCCTCTGAAATGTCTTTCATCATTCTTGATGTCACAGTACTATTTTATTACATTCATATACCTGAATTTTTCCAGTCATTCTTCACTTAATGGATAGCCCTTTGGTTTTCAATTCTTTGCCACTACAAAAAGAGCTGACAAATATTTTTTACATACAGGGTTTTTTTTTCTTCCTTTCTCTTTTTAAAATATAGGTTTTATAGTACTTTCCCTTAATTTTATCCCTTCCCCCAAACCAGCTTGTCTTCTAGCCAAAAATGTTCTGTCACCTAAACATTCCAAGTATGTTGCAAATTTTGCTTCTTACAGCAGTTACTGCTCTGTGGAAAAGACTTCCTGGGAGTTTAGGGATATAGAAATGATAACTTATTTAAAAGAAAGTGAGGAAGAAAATCACTGCAACCTATGTAACTATAGTCATATCCCCAATTAATTCTTTGATCAACTGTCCCTACACAAAAGCTGTGACCCCAACCCTATATGAACCCTAATGAGTGTTTTTCCTTGTCAGTGATTTGTCAGTTCCCTTCCTAACTTTGCTGAGCATATTTTACAAAGTGATAACTATTTTATAGGATTCATTAGGTCTTCTACAACTTGCTACTCTAGGACAATGATGGGCAAACTTTTTAAAGAGGGGGCCAAAGGAAAAGAAATAATCATCTGTCAGTCTGTTTCTAAGGCAACTCTTTCAAAGTTTTATTGTATTGTATCCTACTCATTGTATTCATCAGATTAGGAATAATGTTGCAAAGATGGATAGAACATTTAACCACCCCCACCCCCAGCATTTGGCCCACGGGCTGTAGTTTGCCCATCACTGCTCTAGGGGTTTGGTGAGGGACCAACTACTACTCTTGTTTACCTTTCTCTTTGGGTTATTATTTCAGAAATTGGTTCATAAGAAATGTGACTGTGTTCCAGGGGAACAAAACTTCTGACTGTGTGTCTGTAATTCTTTTGCTAGATTTAAATTTCAATTGCTAGAATGCAATGACAATTGATGAGTTTTTGCTATTGATTTCATCTGACTGTCTTAGAGTATGGTTTTTACACATCCTATTTCCAACTCTAATGACCAGAAAGAGCTATTTCTCAAAAGATTGTACATTTGTTTGTGATACTTTATAGCTTTTTTTTTTTTTTAATGAGGAGGAGGGAATGCAGTAGATAGGCTTGGAATCAGGAAAACTCCTCTTTATATGAATTCAAATCCAGCCTAAGTCACTTACTAAACTGTATGACTGTGGGCAAGTCTCTTAACTGTGTTTACCCCACTTTCCTCATCTGTAAAATGCTGGAGAAAGAAATGTCAAACCACTCTAGTATCTGCCAAGAAAACTCCAAATGAGGTCATGAAAACAAAAACAGCTAAACAACAAATAGCTCTTTTATATTCATTGTATTCCATATTGCATTGTCACTGTTTGAGAACATGTTTTATTTATCTTTATCTCCTAGTATAATACTTTACTTATAATAGACAGTAGATTTTTTAATGCTTAAATATTCAAATATTTTATCTCCATTTTTAGAGATAAAGATGAATTGAGGAAGAGTTGAAATATTTTATATAAAGTCAGATGGCTAATAACTATTACATAAAGCAAAGTGTTAGCAAAGTATTGGGTTGAACGTAGGAAATTTTAATGTTATTTAACATTGTGGTTTGATGAAAAAAATTTTGATATGCAATCAAAACTCCTGATTCCATATCCCAGATCTTCTTCTTAACTATTTCATCAGACCTTAGGAAGTTCATTTAACCTCTTTGGGCCTCAATGCCCTCATAAAATGAGGGTATTGAACTAAATGATTTCTAAGCTCCTTCACAAATCAAAATTCTATTATCTTATAAAAGACTTCTGAAATTTCATAGTTTGAGATCACCTCCTTATAATCTTAAAAAAAGCAAAAGAAATGCTGAATGTAAAGAAACTTTTTAGAAATCCAGCAACGAAACTAAAACCAAAAAGATGAGAAACTAAAAAATTGTATTTAATAAAAATATGATGCAGTAAGAGAAGTGATGAGAGGTACTTATTTTATAAAGACGAGTTTTCCTGATTCCAAGCCTATCTACATAAAAACAGCTTGTTTGCATCCAGAACAATTTAAGAGTTTAACCACTGTTATGTTTGTTAGAGTAAGTTTACATAATTTGATAATTTATAGACAATGCTAAATTGACAAAAATGTAAGATGTATTAGGGGAAATTAAATGGAGGTAAAGAATCTTGGGAAAATATGATAACATTCAGAATTATGGCAGATAGCTCAAAATAGGAAAATATCAAGTTGTATCAAGACAGGAGAAAAGAGAATGGCAGATGGCACAGCTGAGACAGAAAAGCAAGATCAGAAAATAATTCAACTAGAAAAAAATTAGAAAGCAATGTAGATGAAAATGACATTCTGCACAGAAAAACAATTTGCAAAACTTTAGAAAGGAGAAACTCACATCAGTTCATCTAGCCACATCTTAGTTTTGAAATATGATGATGAAGACAAAGAAAAAAACTTTCCATCTCTCAAAAAAAATTTTTTTGCAGAAACCAGGTATAGACAAAGACTCTAGAATGACACAAGGAAAAAATTTGTAGGACTCAAAATAAGAATCAGTTTTTCAGTATATTCTAAGGCTTTTGTTTGAAAATAAAAGAAACCAAGAAACTCCCCCAAAATTATCCTTCTTTACTGAGATAGAGAAACTTAAGAAAATAATCTATTTAGAAAAGTAAAATAACTTCTGATTATGATTAACCTTAAATATCTCATCAGTTTAACAATAGAAATGGTATTGAATATGTTTGTGAATAAATTAAAAATATTATTAGGGCAAAAAAGAAAGGTAAACATTTAAATAGAGACTGTAATTCAAAGGGTTTTTAATTTTCTTTTTTATTATTAATTTAATTATCAGGCATCAATATATAAATGGATCATCAATATTGAAAGTACAAGATTGTCTAAGAAACTGAACTTAAGTGGTGTGTGTGTATACACATATGTATAATTTAATGTGTTTTAAAAATTTCTCTCTGTACCCCATCTAAACTTATTTTTATTTTATTCTATGAGTTATTTAATAGTATATTGATATTGTTTTCTTTTTTCTTTATTCATCTACTTTTTTTGCAGCTGTCACAAACCACTAACTTGTTGTTTGTCCCCCAAATAGAAACCTTCTTTCAAATCAGATAGTGTACTCAAGGATCAGAATGCTTTCTTTCAGTATCATTTCCTTTATATATTTTGGGTTACTATATAAATTATCCCCCCTGGTTTTGCACAGTTTGAAACTCTTCCAAGTTTCACTAAATTTTAAGGGCATAAAAGATTATAAATTAAAATTTACTTTCTTTGCTTCTAAAATATAAAAGTAATTAAAACTTGATAGATGAAATTGTGTAAAAATGCTGAAGATAACTTAATGTCAATGTTAGAAGAAATGAAGTCAAAAAAGTGCTAAATATTTATCTCTATGTTCATGGCCATTAAATTGTAGGGAAATTCATTGTTTGGGGAGATTTGAGGTCTTCATTTTCATTGACTTAAAGATAGATTTTTTTCAGCTAATGTGATCAACCTCTTTTTTATTCTAAATATCAATTTTGTGAACTGATTCACTAGTGTTTTAATTTGTCACAGGAGATAAATATTTCATCCTCAAGTTTATTTTATCTAATAACTCAGATTACTTATCTCATTACTCAAAAAAGGAATTACAAAATGTATTTGACTGTATCTTGATGAAAATAGGAGCTTAGAATAAGATTTTCAAAAATATTTTAATTGACCATATCTTTACATTCAGACTAAAATATTCAGGATATGGAATATCTTCCTATTTCTTTTTTTGGCTTGAAAATAATATTTTATTTTTTTGAGCAAAAATGGATTAGTGGCTTTTCCTCCATTACTTATCACCATTGGATATGCTGAAAATATATAGAATTCCTTGATAATTGCAACAATGATGATAATTTAGAAGGTGTATGGTAAAGTGTTTTCCTTTGTCATGGAAGATATTTAGTAGAATCCTAAAGGAGAAGAATTCCCTATACATGGATACTCCTTATGATCCTACTTCTACATCAACTTTTTCTGTGTCATGCACCCATTTAACAGTCTGATGAAACTTATGGACTCATAAGAATGTTTTGTTGAATTTAAGGATTTCCAGTTCTGCTCTGTTCCTGAATTATCATCGTGAGGCCTGGCTCCATCCACTGAACCACTTATTTGACATTTCAGATACTTGGTGTTTGAAATCATCTTCTTTGACTCAAATAAATTCCTTTCAGGAAACAACTTTGACCTCTAGGACTCTTCCTCCTAAGGCTTTTATTTGTTATTTATCTTCTATTCAAAAATGAATTCATTTTTAGGGGGGGGGAAAGTTTAAAAGTGCTAAATTTGAGTTAGCATTTTTTTGCTGGAAATATAAGTATAAATTAAAATTACTACTGAAAATAGCAATATAATTTTTTACCATGTAAGTTCTTGGCCCCTTACCCCCACCCCCAGAATATATCCTATTAGATAATGACATTATTCATTACATCAAGTCCAAAACGTTAGAGACAAGAATAATGCAAATAAATTTAACTGTCCAATTTACACAGGAAAAACTCAGTAGATGAAGAATAATGGCACACAAGGACAATAGACAGATCCATTGTGATCATAAATAGGCTGCATTTAACCAGTTTTCCCTCAAGTAATGAAATAAAATATATCATTCGGAAAGGTATGATCACAAAAGGAAGTGGCAAGTGCCAGTTAAATGATAATAAAAGTTATTAGACTGTCCAACAATTGTGTGGTGTCTTTATTTGTTTATGTTTGTACGCACACTCACACATATTCCACAGGCTTCTAATTAAAATAGCTAAGTGAAAACCTTTAAAAGAACTGAGCTCTCTGACACATACACCAACAAATATTACTAAAAGAGAGGATAAGATAAATCAATGATCAGGAAAAAAAAAAACCCTGCAGTAAGCACCTTCATCTAGATAAGAACTATGGGTTTTCAGGGAGGGGGAGGAAAAAGCCAGCCTAAGCTGTGATTAACAACCAGAAACCTACAGGTACTCTTAATAAGAGTAAGACAAACCAAGTGGCTTCAAACCAGCCTAAAATCATAGAGCTGGAACCCTTGGGTAAAGCAACAACAGTATCCTTAATGAATGTCAATGCAAAAATATTGAATAAAATGTTAGCAAAGAGGCTATAGAAACATTTTTAAATGTTATTTTCTGACCAGGTTAGATTTATACATAGAATGCAGGAATGTTCAATATTAGTGTGAAAATTGTGACTCTAACAAACCACATTAGTTATAAAACAATAAGAATTATCTGGTTATATCAATGGAAACATAAAAAGTTTTGCAAAATACAACACCTTTTTGTGTTTTCAAAATAAAATTTTATTGATACCTTTTGTTTTTTATAATACTTGCATTTCCCACTGTATTTTACCTATTCCCCCACACACACATACAGGAAACCATGTCTTTTTCTTTTAATCCCTTTCCTTACAATTTAGTATTAATACTAAGTATTCATTCCAAGGCAAAATAATAAGGGCGAGGCATTTGGGGTTTAGTGACTTGCTTAGGATCACACAGTTAGAAAGTGTCTGAGGCCAGACATGAACCTAAGACCTCCTGTCTTGAGGCCTGGTCCTATCCACTGAGTCACCTATCTGCCCTTCAAACTACTTCTTTATGATAAAGAATTTTAAAAGTAGAACAAAGGGGAAAAATCCATAAAACATCAAAGAAAACAAAGCATAATATGCAATACTTGATACTCACAATACCTCTCCTCTGCAAAAGAGATAGAGGAAGATGAAAATTAGAAGACCATCCCTTCTTTCATTTTCCCTGCCTTCACAGTATTCTGGGTTCCAAATCTCAGTTTCATACTTTACTCCTTACATTCACCCCATATATCCAGGCTCTTGCCAAGTCTTCTTGTTTCTCCTTTTGTAATATCGTTTATATGTATTTCTTTCTCTATTTTCATTATCTTCCCAGTACTTGCTATAACCTTCTAGCTTAGCTCCTTGTCTTGTTCATTGCTATTCCAATCCATTCTTCACTTAGTTTTAAGCCAAAGTGCTTTTCTTAAGCAAGAGCTTGGCAATGTCATTCTCCCTACTCACTTATCTCCAGTGGCTTGCTATTGCTTCCAGGAACAAATGTAAACTCTCCTATTTGGTATTTAACACATTTTGCAGCATGGTTCCTTCTTATCTTGCCTCTCTTAATATACTTTATTCTCCCCTGCATAATCTGTGATCCTTCTACATTGGCCTTTTTTGTTGTATCTCTGTTAAGATACTTCATGTTCCAATACCTGCAATTTGCTGTCCCCTGGGCATACTAGAATGTTCTCTCTTCTCTCCCTTCCCTTGATTTCCACCTTCTGAAAGAAAATTTTCCCATTTTCTACTGCCAGTGCCTTCCTTCTGATATTATCTTCAATCTGTTTCCTAGATAGAGATTAATAGATAGATATAGATATTCATCTTTATAGTTAAATATGTAGGTATAGACATATATGTATAGACATCTGTACATACATATTATGTACACAGTTACTTGATTTTTCTTTCTCACAATATATCGCCTTTTTGAGGGAAGATATTATCTATTCATCTTTTCTTTCCATTACCAGCATTTAGCATGGTATCTAACACATAATAGTTGTTAAATTTTTGTTGAATAACTGTAAAGTAATTTAGAGTTCTCTTGATTTATATTTTTTATCATTTGTGAATTAGAGCATTGTATACTGGTGAATTCATAGAATTTGATAAAAATTTAAAACATAATGTGACTTGACTTAGAACAAAGAAATTGAATGAGCCTCTCAAACAAGTATAGTAGAAATGTCAATTATTAACAAAATCATTTTCCACCATTAGCACAATACCAATCGGTCTACCAAAGGGAGTTACTTTTTTGAACTACATTAGAGTTGAGAGAGGAGAAAACAAGCATTATTAAGTACCCATTATGTGCCAGGCACTGTGCTAAAGCACATTATAAGTATTAGCTTATACGATCTTCACAACAACCCTATGAGATAGATGTCATTATTATCCCAATTTCCCAATAGAAAAAAAAACTGAGAAAATCAAAGATTAAGTGTGACTTGCTTAAGGTCGCACAGTTATTCAATATCTTGTGACCAGATTTGAACTGACCTTCCTAATTCCAGGCCCAGAACTCTATCTACTGTGCCATATAACCAAATAACAAATAATGGTAATAGCTAACATTGATATGAACTTTAAGCTTGATTACATGTCACATGATTAAAGAGACTGGTCATCTAGACTCTAATTCATTCTACACATGATAATAAACTGCCAAGAATATCAAAGGAAATAATGAAAAAAGATAGAAATGAAGAAAGAAAAGGACTACTGAACCTTAATCTATAATAGAGGGCAATAGTTTGATACTAACCCCCGAAAATAAAAAACCAATCCTATGAAACAGGCTAGACAGAAGGATGAAAAGTAATTTACTCTGGGCAGGTAGGTGACTCAGAGAATTAAAAGCCTGGCCCAGAGATGGGAGGTCCTGGGTTCAAATCTGACCTCAGACACTTCCTAGCTGTGTGACCTTGTGCAGGTCACTTAATCCAAATTGCCTAGCCATTATTGCTCTTCTGCCTTAGAACAAATATAGAATATTGATTCTAAGATGGAAGATAAGGGTTAAAATAAAAAGGCAGAATGAGGTAGAGGAAAAATTTACATTCAAAATAACAACTCTGGGATGCAGGAGCTATTATTATCTCCATTTTACTGTTGAGGATGCTCAGGATAAGTAGAGGTTAAGTGATTTGCCCAGGGTCTTTCAGCAAGGAAATATTCCAGGCCAGATTTAATCAGGACTTGATGACTCTAGGCCCAGCATTCTTATCTACCATATTGCCTGGCTACCTCTAAGAATAAATCCATAGTAAACTATGATTTAAACCCAGGCCTTCTTATTCCAAATCCAGTGTTTTTAAAAATCTTTTTAGGCTTATGTAAAAAGTTAAAATTCAAAAAGTCATTTGGGGAAAAAAAATCTTTAAATCAGATATTTCTGATTAAAGTTAAAAATTCAACTATGGAGAGAATTAACACTATGTAGTGTAATAAGTGGGTAAATGTGGCTAATAATAGAGGCGCTGGTGGTACAAGTGAGTCACCTGGGGCCTAGGAGCCTGCAACTACAGTAGCAGGTGATTTGAGACTGTCAGTGTTGTGTAGCCTGAGCTGTGATGCCCAGTCAGTCTCCCTGCTACCTATAGGCTCCTTTAAGATGGAGAGTGAGGGGCCCCTCCCTGCTGGAGTGAAAGCAGAACTCAAGAGGAAGTGAAGCTCACATACTTCTTGGATACAATGGATGCTTGCCCAGTACTTCCTTCAAAGTCAACTGGTTGTTATTCTCCCCTCTCCTCAGCCCCTTAGCCCAAGATGATGTTATAATAACTACAGAAACTCACAGTTTCAGGCTAAGGGTTTATTTTAACACAGAAGGAAAAACTGAAATAAGAGGGTGTAGGGCTCTTGAGAGGCTGTTGCTATGGGCAACTAGCAAGTAATGGCTATGGACCTAGAAGGTAAGGTCAGGCTGAGGGAACCAGCCCTCAGCCAAGGATAAATCTGACACTGCCCTGGTATTGTATGATCCACCAGCTAACAGATGTATTTGTTGTATTGGTATAGGGGTGTCCCTCTAGGCTGCCTTAATCTAAATCCTGCCCACTTTCCACAACCCAAACCTCCCTTCAACCTCCTGAGGTCCCCAAGGGGAAGTCAGGGGTAGCTGGGAGTCTGGGAGAGGTCAAGGAAATCAGGACCCCCCCAGGTTGGTTCTGCAGGGGTTTTTATAGTCCCAGCTCAAACTGTCAGCTCCTGGGACTGGCACCTACCGGGCCAGAGTTCCATTCTCCTAACTGATAGGATTGCCTATGGTAATTTTGCAAATGCAAGAGATCTTACATAAATCCTGCATTACAGTAGTTACCAAAAGCTTTTCACAATAATTATTTGTTCAAAGTTTCTGAACAGTTTTCAAAAGAATTATAAAAAGCAAGTGACATATTACTCTTAGTCATTAAAAATGCAAAGGACACACATCAAAACAGCTCTGAGATTAAGTAAACCTCATAACTATCATTTTGACAAAGATAACAAAATATGGGAAAAGTGTTGGAGGAGCTATATGGCAAGATAAACACACTAATTTACTATGGATGGAATAATGAATTGCTCCAACTCTTCTGGAAAACAGTTTAGATTTATGCAAGAAAAGTCATTAAACTCAAAGTACTATACCCCAGTAATCCTATTGCTTGTTTTACCTCATAGCATTCTAAATAAAGGCCCTCTGTTGATTAAAAAAAAATTTTAACCATTTTTATAATAACCTCTTAAAAATCCAAATTAAAATTTAAAAAGGTTATCTTTTGGTCAAGGTATGATTAAATAGATTATGATTAATGAATGGAGAAGAATTTTGCACTGTTAGAAATGACATTATGAAGAATTCAGGGAAATGCAGAACAATCTGAATATAACAATTGCATGAATTAAATGAAGCAAATGACATAGATAATAATTTTAATAATGTAGATGAAAAATATTTTAAAATCAAGCAGAAGCAAGAGTAATTATAGTAACTGATCTTGACCTTAGAAAAGAGATGGGATATTCCTCCATCCTTTTTTGTAGAAATATGTGTCTCTGAATAGAAAAGTGACATCAATGATGTTGTCGGATATGGTTGCTATGTTAATTAGTTTTGTCTAACAGCTTTTCTTTGTTATATAAGCAAGTTCATTGGGCAAGTTGGAAGGAATATATGCGGGAGTGATGGTGATATAAAAATGAAAAAAGGAATGCCATCTTAAAAAAAATTGAGTCTTCTGAAGTGAAAGGAGGTAGATAAATTGAAGAAGCAGCAGCTACTTTTTATCCAAGGAATAACAAAGATTCATAGATGCTTTCAATTAAGAAACCTTCCAGTAAGAGTCAGTAGAAGAACAGGTTAGTAAAACCCTACCAAGAGATACATAAGGTATTTGTACACCCAAAAACAATAATAGAGAGATCTCTTTTCTTCTAGAGGCATATTTCCAAGAATTGATAGAGAATTTTCCACAGCTTATCAGATCAAGGACAGGTGACTGGTGCACTGCTCATGATTAACCTGAGCCACAAGCATGGCAGACATTGACTAAAGTTATTTAAGTTATGGTAAATAACTTGGAGATCACAGAAGTGCAGGAAATGTTTTTACCATTTATGCCCAATTAAGACAAAGGATTCCGAAGATAAAAAAGATTTGGAAAGTGAATATCTAGTTAGGATTACAATGTTAATAGAATTATTGGATTTGAATTTCTAGATCATAACTTAAAATGTAGAAGTACCAGTCTCCTGGTTAATGGAAGTACACCAAACAATATTAATAAGAATGTACTTGCTAGTGTCTTATAAATCTAATCAAAATCTAATCAGAAAGGCTTTAAACTGAATAGGAAGTTGAAGGTCAAAATATGCTTCTGTATACCCATCAAACCAGGTAAGATAATAACTATGTAGGGAGAATAGAAGGTGTGATGTCAAAAAATTCACAGGAGGCAAAAGCCAAAACTAATCCCTCATACACTTATTCACAAATACACAAGCAAGATGAACTAGCAGACAAGGACAGTGATTCAACCTAACTTAAAAATTGTTTTTTTATATAACCAATTTTCTCTGTGGATAATTATATTCAGAATGAACAAAAAAAGTTAAAGTGACTATAGGGTAGGATGGCTTTTTGTATCGATAAACCCCAAGGAGGTCATTGATGAGGAAAATCCTCACATACAACATATTTTATAGCAATAGAACTACAAACAGTAGATTCCCATAAACTGTATAACAGCTAAATAAATTATGATATATGAAAATCTACTATTGAAATATCTACTATTCTATAAGAAATGACTGATATGATGACAACAATACATCATGGAAAGAAAACGAAGTGATGAGACTAACTTAAATTGAAAGATCACTTATCAAGGAAAAGTTTATGTTGCAAAATTATGAAGAAGCCAGGCCCCAAATATGTGATATGAAAAGGCACCCATACACATTTTCAGAAATAGAGAACATTCAAGTGATGATCAGTTGAGGAGGCAAAGGAAGCGATTTTGTCATATCAGTGGAAATGTTAGAAATAATCATGGCATTCTAATGTATTCTAATGTACTATATGATATTAAAGGATATTATATATCTGGACATTTGCTTGTACTTCCTTGGCTCAAACCAGAGTACCTAATGATTTCTTAATATTTTTTCTCTATTGTTCATTTTGGTCTCCAACAAGTGAAATTCATCCATTTGGAGTTTATTTTGGTGTGTTGTGCAAAGTGATAATCTAAATCTAATTTCTGCCAGACTGCTTTCTAGTTTTCTCAGAATTTGTTTTAAAGTTAGGTCCTTATCCCAATAGCTATTATTTTTAGTTTGTCAAATAGGTTACTTGTTTGTGTTTGTTGCATAACCTTCTCTATTTCGCAGATTCACCTATTTCCTTGACCAATACAAAATCCTTCTTTTGATTACTAATTTTTAGTCTAATTTTGGTCATGACTTTCAAGTAGTCCAATAATTCTTAAATTGTTTCTCCTAGATCTATTTTCCAGTTCAGTTGTTTTTTTCAGTGAGATATTTCATATTTTATCCTATTTTTTTGTTCTTTTGATTTTGTTTTATTGTTTCTTCATGTATTATGAAGTCATTAATTTCTGTTTGCCCAGTTCTAATTTTTAATAACTGTATTTTTTTCATGACCTTTTGATCCTCCTTTTCCATCTAGTCCTTTCTACTTTTAACATGGCACTCTTCTTCATTGGATTTTTGTACCTCATTTTCCTGTTAACCAATTTTGCATTTTAAGTTGTTATTTTCTTTTTGCATTACTTTCATTTCTTATTTCCATTTGTCTTTGACCTACCTTATTTGATTTTTGAATTCTTTTTTTAGTTCTTCCAGCACTTGAGACCAATTTCTATTTTTCTTTGAAGTTTTGCATGTGGTTGCTTGGATCTCACCATCCCCTTTGTCTCTATAGAGGGTCAACTGTTTCTTTTTTCTATTTCCTCATTTTCCCAGCCTTTTTTTTTTTTTTTTTTTGCCTATGGACTGGAAATTCTGAAAGCTGTTGGTTCTGTCTCCTTTACTGCTGGCTTGCAGGACTCTGTACCATGAGCTACTTTGCCCTAGGGTTAGGTCTTCACCACAATACAGGCTTGAAAGGGTTTGGACTTCCGGGTTTCTCTGCATGGTGGTGCCAGAGCCTTGGACTTCAAGGGGAGGTTATGGGATGTGGGGTGCTCTGTTTTTTTCTGTATCCAGGGTCTTAGGATCCCAAAGTTACCCTATTTCTAGTCTTGGTACCTGATGCAGTAGGTAGGGCTGCAGGGGAACAGTCCTCTGTGAGTGGTTTTACTTCTGGTTCCCCCTTATCCCATGAAAATTGACTCTCTGTGCCTTTGTTTCAAGTTGATTTTCGACTCCTATTGTTTTGAGGTTCTTTTTAAAGATTGACTTGGAAGGACTGGAAGGAGCATGCCCTTGATTCTCATATAAATGACTTTCCTAAAGATTTTGTTTAGCTGAGAAAGTATTCATGTAGGTTAATAGGCTTTTATTTTTAGTTGTTTTGTGATAACAACACATTCATGCATTGCTATATAATTTTTTCTTTAATGTTTGCATTTTTTGGTATTTATTACTTGTTATTCTTTTAAATTTCATTGTAACAATTCCATAGCCAATAATGAGTAAACATTTATTAAGCACCTATTATGTGCCAAACACTTCTCTAAATCCAAATGGAAAATACAAATGAAAAACAAAGGCCTCAAAGTACCTGGTCCTTGGGCATGATTGAGAATTACAGAAAAGTCTAGAAGTGGGATAGCTTATAGGAAATGAGAAAAACTGTGCTGGCCTCCCTCTTCAAATAAAAACCCTGGAGTCCAAGACACTGCCCTCTAGTTATATAACATCCAGTCAGAAGACCAGGCAGATTCAATCTCATAACATCATGAAAATTCCCAATCATTTGACTACTACTGATGTTTTTATGTCATTCCTGTTTTCTTCCAGCTTTTCTATTTCCAGAGATCTGTGTTCTCATCAATATTGATGCCTTCTAATGGTGCAGATTACAATCAATACACACCTTTTCATTCTTTGAGACTCCTGTCTTTCTTTTTAATATAGAACCTCATTTCTTTTTAGTTATTTAATTTCCCAGGAACCTTTTCCCCTAATCTTTTTTTTTTTTAATTTTAAACCCTTAACTTCTGTGTATTGATTCATAGGTGGAAGATTGGTAAGGGTAGGCAATGGGGGTCAAATGACTTGCCCAGGGTCACACAGCTGGGAAGTGTCTGAGGCCGGATTTGAACCTAGGACCTCCTGTCTCTAGGCCTGGCTCTCAATCCACTGAGCTACCCAGCTGCCCCCTCCCCTAATCTTTTAATTACAAGAGATCATTTTTATGAATTAAATAATTAATTATCTAGAGTAAGAATCACTATTGTCCTTCAGATTATTAGAAGAATTTATGTGAAGAAAAATAATTGTGTATATTATATTTACAAACTATCTCATAGCTTTCTGTTTACTACATTGTCTTTGCCCATATTTAAACATGTGTTTTATATTTTTCTATAAGTATTTGTAGAATATCATAATTTTCAGTTTTATAATTACCATTGGTTTTTTTTTTTCAATTATTGTGCTTCTAACTAGATTACCTCTACTTTAGAATAGTCCTTTTTTTTTTAACTTGGGGCCATTAAAATAAGTGAGGTAATATAACTTTGATTTAAATTTTTAATGCAAATTTTTGCACCAAAAAGCTTAATGCGCATTGTAAATACTGCGTGATTATCATAAAGTTGCATACTATTTACTTGGTTTTAGTGTTTTATTTTTAAAAATAAAAACTCTTGGATATCTTGTGTCTCTCTTCCAATTTTTGAAGTAAAGATTTCTTGTTGCAGTTGGAGATTATCAGCCTTTGACTTGACCTAATTTTCATGGACTTACAAATAGGTCATTCCTTCTTTTTCACTTATTCATTGCATATTTTTGAAACCTTACTTTCTGTTTTAGAATTAATATTAACTTTTAGTTATAAGGTAAAAGAAATGTAAGAGCTAAGCAATTGGGGTTAAATGACTTGCCAAGATCACACAGGAATGTCTTAGGTCATATTTGAACCTATGTCCTCTAGACTTCAGGCCTAGCTCTCTATCCCCTGAGCCATCCAATTGTCCCTCTTTAGATACTTTCTAAGGAATCAACTAAAACATAGCATGTACCCTTTCACACCAGACAAAAACTCATAATCTTGGCATACCATTCTTAAAAGGTCATTGTCCCAGTTATAAGTAATACTAAAAGTGATTTGTTGTTTTATAAATCCAATAGTAATCTGATTTTTATAGAATGAAAAGAATCCTTACACATTTGATTAAAATTAATTAGATTAAAATGTGAAATCATTATATTTTGTACCACAATTTTTATGCTTTTTTTTCTTTTAATTTTTTTTCAATTCAATTCGGATTTTTCAAATTAAAATAAAAGTTTTCTTAATATGATGTAATTCAGCAAACTGGGTAGTTTTATTATAATCATTATAAAATAAATACTATAGTAAATTTTTAAATGTTAAGTTTTTAAAAGGAGTTGCTTAGATTGAGCAACCAAGACTTTGTTATATATATTACCAAAGTAAGATTGTTTGACCTTCATACCATACTTTAAAGAAAAAATACAAATCACAAAAAAAGTATTTTATGTAAACTGAATACCAAAAATCAGGCATCCATAATGTAAGAATTGAGAAAATTATTTTACTCTTATCACAATTTATATTTTTCATATGAATCTTAATCTACTATATGCTACTTCTACATATATTATTTGTTTTATTTCCTCTAAAGAATCAGTTATGCTTGTTTTAATTTTGCTTCATTTTTTTTATGACATAAAATATCCTGGTTTTTTGTAGGGTTTTTTTCTTTATATATCACAGAAAACTGCAGTGTCCTATGAATATAAACTTTACCTAGCCTGCAGAAGTAATTTTCTTCTTTTTACACATATCTGAGCAGAAGTGATCTGCCTGGGGAAGAGCTCATTCTGCAGATCTTTATTCCTGATTCATCAAGTAGTTTAAATTATAAATTTTAGTGGATAAGTAATAACTTCATTCCACAACTTATAGAGAGAGCATCAGTATTAGGACAAATATGACCTAATTTTATTTTAGCAAAAAATAATTATGTTGTTTTGCATAAAGGTGGACTTTATTACTTTTTTTTACATTCCCATTTAATTCCTTGTGAGCATCTTTCATTTTATTTTATCTTCTTTACCAAAGACCATACAATATTTTAATGTTATTCAGAAACATTATCATACTTTATTTGGGATTGAAAGGAACTTGGACTCTTAAGAGTAAAGAAGAGAATGGCAAGAAATGTTTTTATTGTGCTCTTAAGAAATTAAAGCTTTTAATTCTTAGGTCATTAGCACTTGAAAATAATCAGGAATTAAAAACTAGTTCATTGATCTTGTATGCTATACCCCTTAATTTTTAGTTCTTTTCACATATTTTATGTATTGTAGATTTTCATTTGGGATACCTTTAAGAGTTTCTGAAACTTCCTGAGCTTTTCAAGGTAGAGATTTAGAATGTTGTATCTGGCATTTGTAAGTGAAAAGTTTTGGTTTTTTTTTTAACTAGGATTTTAGAGTTGTGTAGTAAAAAGAGAATCAAAGTTATAGGCAATAGAGTCACATTCAAATTCTGGCCCTGGTAGGGCATATTGCTTTATTTTCCTTAGGAAAGTAACTTGATCTTTCAATTTCCTCCTGAAAAATGAAGTGACTGGACCAAATGCACTCTAAGATCCCTCCTAGCTCTACATCCTGGCACCTTTTATTTAGTGAATATAGGATTAATTTTCAATCTTTGCATGATTTAGGTTTTGTGAATTAAGCAGTGTCATCTACAAACCAGAGTCATATTCAAATTGGTTTGTAAGAGATAATTATATAAAACCAAAACTTTAAAACAAAAACTCAAATAAACTTAAGTGAAAAATCAGAATGTTTTGATCTGCATTCTGACTCCAACAGTTCTTTCTCTTGGGGGCATATCACATTCTTTGTCATAAGTTCCTCAGAATTGTCCTGTATGATTATATTATTTGACTATAGCCAAGTCTGTCACATTGGATCATTCAACAACATTGCTGTTATTTTGTACAATGTTTTCCTGGTTCTGCTTATTTCACTCTGCAGCAGTTCATATAGGTCTTTCCACCTCTTTCTAAAATCATCCTTTTCATCATTTCTTACATCACAATAGTATTCCATCACCATCATGCCACGATTTGTTCAGCCATTTCCCAGTTGATGGACATCCCTTCAATTTCCAATTCTTTGCCATCACCAAAAAAAAAAAAAAAGAAAGAAAAAGAGCATCTGGAAATATTTTTTTACAAGTAGATCCTTTTCCCCTTTTTTAAATTTCTTTGCAATACCAACCCAGTAGTGGTATTACTGACTCAAAGAATTTACATTGTTTTATAGCCATTTGGGCATATTTGCAAATTGCCCTCCATGATGTTTGAATTCATAACTCTACTAACAATGCATTAATTAGTGTCTCTATCCTTAACTGTCATATTGGCCAATCCTCATAGGTGAGAGGTGGTACCTCAAAATTTCTTTATTTGCTTGTCTCTAGTCAAGAGGGATTTAGAACATTTTTTCACATGATTAATGACAGCTTTGATTTCATCTGAAAACTTCCTGTTCATATCCTTTGACCATTTGTCAATCAGAGAATGACTTACAAGTCTTATAAATGTGACTTAGTTCTCTGTGTGTGTATATATATATGAGAAATCAAACCTTTATATCAGAGAAATGTGTTATAAAAAATTTTCTCCAATTTGTTGTTTCCCCTCTAATCTTGGTTACAGTGGTTCAGGTTTTTTTTTTTTAAACTTTTTAATTTAATAGAGTTAAAATCATTCAGTTTATAGCTTGTAATGTTCTCTTATCTCTTGTTTGGTCATAAATTCTTCTCTTCTCCATAGATCTGACAGTTAAACTATTCTGTGTTCCTCTAATTTACTTATAGTATCATCCTTTATGTGTAAGTCATATATACCCATTTTGACCTTATCATGGTATGGGTATGAGATTTTTCTGTACCTAATTTTTGCCACGTTTTCCAGTTTTCCCAGTAGGTTTTTGTCAAATAGTACATTCTTAACCCAAAATCTGGGTACTCTGGGTTTATTAAACACTAGATTGGTAATGTCATTTGCCCCTCATCTATTCCATGATTAATCATTCTGTTTCTTAGCCACTATCAGATTGTTATGATGATTACTGTTTTATACTACAATTTAAGAACTGGTACTACTAGGTCACCATCTTTAATATTTTTGTTTTGTTTTTTCATTAATTCCCTTCATATTATTGATATTTTGTTCTTCCAGATGAATTGTTATTATTTTTTCTAGTTCTATAAAATAGTTTTTAGGTAGTTTGATTGGTATGGCACTGAATACATAAAGTAATTTAAGTAGAATTGCCATTTTTATTATATTAACTAGGCCTACCCATGAGAAGTTAATGTTTTTCCAGTTGTTTAGATCTGACTATTGGGAAAAGTTCTGTAATTGTTTTCATATAATTCCTGTGTTCGTCTCGGCGAAGATTCCAAAGTATTTTATGTTATCAAATAGACTGATTCTAAATGGAATATCTCTTTCTGACTTTTACTACTGGACTTTTTTGAAAATATATGGAAATGCTGATTATTTATGTGGGTTTATTTTGTATCCTATAACTTTCCTAAAGTAATTAATTATTTCAACTCTTTTTCAGTTGGTTCTCTAGGATTCTCTTAAGTATACCATCATAACATCTATAAGGAATGATAATTTAGTTTCCTCATTGCCTATTTTAACTCCTTCAATTTCTTTTTCTTCTTCTATTGCTAAAACTAACTTTTTCTAGTACAATATTAAATAATAGTGGTGTTAATGGGCATCCTTGCTTCACTCTTGATCTTATTGAGAAGGCCTCTAACTTATCCCCATTACTGACGATAATTGCTTATGGTTTTAGGTAGATGCTACTTATTATTTCCCATTTTTTCCTATGCTTTGGGTGTTGTATTTTGTCAAAGTTTTTTTCTGCATCTATTGAAATAATCGTGTGATTTCTGTTGATTTGATTATTAATATGGTCAGTTATGCTGATAGTTTTCTTTATATTAATCCTGCCCTACATTCCTAGTATAAATCCCACCTGGTAATAGTGAATGATCCTTGTGATATATTGCTTTATTCTCCTTGCTAGTGTCTTATTTAAAATTTTCCAATCTATATTCATTAGTGAAATTGGCCTATGATTTTCTTTCTCTGTTTTTCTTCTTCTTGGTTTTAGGTAACAGTAGCATAATGATTTCATTAAAAGAATTTGGTAGGTTTCCTTCTCTGCCTTTTTTCCCAAATAGTTTATGTAGTATTGGGATTAATTATTCCTTAAATGTTTGATAGAATTCACTTGTGCATCCATCTGACCTTGGGGATTTTTTTAATTAGGGAGTTCATTGATGGCTTGTTTAATTTCTTTTTCTAATATGGTATTATTTAAGGATTCTATTTCCTCTTTTGCTAATCTGGGCAATTTGTATTTTTGTAAATATTCATCCATTTCACTTAGATTGTCAGATTTATTGGCATATAATTATGCAAAATAGCTCCTAATGATTGCTTTAATTTACTCTTCATTGGTGTTGTGTTCACCCTTTAACACTGTCTATTTTGCTTGTTTTTTTATAAAATCAACTCCTAGTCTTATTTATTCGTTCATTGGTTCTCTTACTTTCAATTTCATTAATTTCTCCTTTAATTTTTAGGATTTCCAATTTAGTCTTTAAATGAGGATTTTTAATTTGTTCTTTTTCTGGTTTTTTTAGTTGCATGCCCAATTTGTTAAATTTTATTGATGTAAGTGTTTAGAGATATAGATTTTCCCCTAAGTAGTGCTTTTGCTATATCTCATAAATTTTGATATGTTGTCTCTTCCTTCTCATTCTACTTAATGAAATCATTGATTGTTTCTATAATTTGTTCTTTGACTCATCCCTTTTGAAGAATTAGATAATTTAGTTTACAATTAATTTTTAAGTTGTCATTCAACAAACCTTATTATTTTTTATTGCATTATGATTTGGAAAGGATGCATTTATTATTTCTGCTTTTATTTTCTTTTGCTATTCTTTCTTCACATTTGGTTGTGAAGTTTTTATGCCCTAGTACATGATGAATTTTTGTGTATGTACAATGTGCTGCTGAAAAGAAGGTATATTCCTTTTTATCCCCATTCAGTTTTCTCCAGAGATCTAGTAAATTTATCATTTCTAAAATTTCATTCACTTTTATTTCTTTCTTGGGTTTTTTTTTTCATGAGATTTATCTAGCTCTCAGAGGGGAAAGTTGAATTCCATACAAGTATACTTTTACTGTCTATTTCTCCTGAAGGGAAGTTTCTCCTTTAAAAATTTAGAGGCTATACCCTTTGCTGCATATATGTTAAATATGGATATTACTTTATTGTCTATACTATCTTTTATCAAGGTGCTATTTCATTTCTTTTATCTTTTAATTAAATATATTTTTACTTTAGCTTTGTCTGAGATTATGCTTGCTATTGCTGCTTTTTTTATCTCAGTTGAAGCCCAACAGATTCTGCTCTATCCCATTACTTTTTCTCTATGTGAGGCTATCTACCTCAGATGTGTTTCTTGTAAATAGTACATCAATGGAATCTAGATTTTTAATCCACTCTGCTATCTGCTTCAGTTTTATGGGTTAATTCACCCCATTTATATTCAGTTATGATTACCATCTGTATATTCCCCACCATCATGTTTTCCCTTTTTAATCTTGCTCTTTTTCCTTTTACTCTCTCCCTCCACACAAGTATTTTGCTACTAATCACCCCCCATTCGCCTTTCATTACATTTTTCCCTTCCCCACCTCCACCCTTCTTAATCCACTGCTATATCATAAGATACTATTACATAGTGAATCTGGTTGTTATTCCCTCTCTGAGACAGTTTTGGTGAGAGTAAGAGTTAAACATTGCCTGTCACCATCTGTCATGCTCCCCTCTACTTAATGGTTTGCGTTTTTTTCCTCATCTCTTTGGGTGATATAATTACTGCATTTCATCTCTCTCTACCCTTTTCTCTCAGTGCAGTCCTCTTTTACACCCCAGGATTTTTTTTCATGTCATGCTAAATGACTTACTCTCATACCCTCTATATATATATGTCTACTTCTTCTAACTACTATAGTAATGATAAAAAGTTTAAGAGTTACAAATATCTTTCCATTTAGGAATATAAACGATTCAATCTTAGAGTCTCTTAAATTTACTCTTTCTTATTTACCTTTTTTTTAAAAAACCCATTACCTTCCGTCTTGGAGTCAATACTGTGTATTGGCTCCAAGGCAGAAGAGTGGTAAGGGTAGGCAATGGGAGTCAAGTGACTTGCCCAGGGTCACACAGCTGGGAAGTGTCTGAGGCCAGATTTGAACCTAGGACCTCCCGTCTCTAGTCCTGGCTCTCAGTCCACTGAGCTACCCAGCTTTATTTACCTTTTGATACTTCTCTTGAATCTTGTATTTGGACATCAGATTCTGTTCATCAGGAGTGTGTGAAAATCCTCTATTTAAATAAATGACCATTTTTTTTCTCCTAAAAGAATAGTTAGTTTCTTAGTTGCACACCTACTAGATCCTTTTCCTTCCAGAATGTCATATTCCAAATCTTCTAATCCTTCAGTATAGAGGCTGCTAAATTCCTGTGCTATCCTGACTATGACTCAATGCTATTTGAATTGTTACTTTCTGACTATTTGCAATATTTTCTCCTTTGCCTGGAAATTCTTGAATTTGGCTATCATATTCTCGGGAGTTGTCATTTTGGGATTTATTGCAGGAGGCAATCTGTGGATGCTTTCCATTTCTATTTTACCCATTTTTCAAGATTTTCAGGGTAGTTTTCTTTTAAATTTTCTTGTGATATTATATATGGGTGTTTTTGTTGGGTTTTTTTTTTATCATGACTTTCAGGTAGTCTAATAATTCTTAGATTGTCTCTCCTGGTTCTATTTTCCATGTCAGTTGTTTTTTTTTTTAATAAGATATTTCATGTTTTATATTTTTGATCCTTTTATTTTGTTTTATTGTTTCTTGATGTTTCAAGAATTCATTAGCTTCTTTTTGCTCTATTTTAATTTTTAAAGCATGGTTTTCTTCTGTAAGCTTTTGAACTTTTTTTCCATTTGATCAATTCTGCTTTTCAACCTCTTTTCTTTTTGCATTACTTTCATTTCTTTTTCCCATTTTCCTTCTGCCTTTCTTATTTTATTTTTAATTCTTTTATGAGCTATCTTCCATAGCCTGAGACCAATTGCCATTTTACTTTGAAGTTTTGCATTTAGTTACTTTAATGTCACTGTCCTCTACTTACCTTGTGCCTTGCTCTTCTTTGTCTCCAAAAAAATTTTCCATGTTTAGATGTTTCTTTTGCTGTTTTACTCATTTTCCCAACCTTTTTTTTTTTTAATCTTAAAGATTGACTCTTAAAGATCGACTCTGTTTTTCCTTTCTGATACCCTCAGCTATAGTTCTGGTTTTCTGCAAGTTTCAGTTCATCCAAAGTAGTATGATGGCCTGAGGGCTGAGATCTCTTGAAGCTTCTGAATCAGTTTCCTCCAGGAACAGAGGATGGCTTGCAGAGCTCAGATCACTGTGGACTACTTTTCTTTGGGAATCAAGACTTCGCCACTGACTTGAATGGGCCAATTGCCATGGATTTAGGCAGACTTAATGTCAAGGCTTGGGTCTTCAAAGAGTGGGCATGGGGTGCTCTGCTATTTGTTTTGGCAAGGTCCCAGGGTCTCAGTGTAGCTTTTGCCCAGTTTCAGAACTCAGCACAGTTGGTGGGGGATAGGTAACTTACTCTCCTCTGTACACAGTTTTATTTCCAGTTTCCCTCTTCACCCCATGATGTAGACCCACTCTGCCCAATTTTCAAGTTGTTTTCTACAGGAGAATTACTTCACTCCATCTCCTTGTTCATTTTGTGATTCCACTTTTCATTTTGACACTCCTTTATAAGGTTGGTTTGAAAGGATTCTCAGAGCAGTTCCAGTTTTCCATACTGCTACTCCATCATCTTAGCTCAGCCCCCTCACTGATTGCCTTGGATACAATTCTTTTTTTTTTATTTGTTAAGTTTAATTAATTAATTTAGAGTATTTTCCCATGGGGACATGATTCATGTTTTTTCTCTCCCCTCATCCAATCCCCCTCTATTAAGATAAAAAATAATAAAGGCTGATATAAATATAGAAATTAGTATTTTAATTAAAGCCATGCTGATAGATAAAGTCATTAGGCCACGCGCTTGTAAGAATTCAAAACTGCTGCCTCCATTTTGTTACCTCTCATCTCTCCCCAAGCCTGCTAGCCAAGAGCTAAAAAGCTAAAAAAAAAAAAGATTTACTTTCGGATTTCCTCTCATTTTAAACTGTTCTCTGCGTGGTGACGCAGACGTCCCCACGCCCAAAGAACCGGAACCGGAAACCCGTTGGACCACGGGAAATGTAGTTTGATAGTTCCCACGTGTCCATAGAAAATATATATACTTTTAGATGGCATCTCCCAAATTTCACTTTTACAATTCCCCCTGAGGTCCGGCAAAAAAAATGTTTAGCCCTTTTTCTTCGCTGGACCTGTAAAAATAGACAACTTCTAGATTTTCAGGAATTTGAGGATAAAAGAAATAGATGAACAAATGGATAAAATTAGCCGCATTGACAAAAAAACCAATTTGGGGGCAGTCCCCTATTGGTATAACAGTGTACAATTAGAACAATATATACAACTCAATTTCCACTCCCCATAGTTCAATCAACTGCACCCCAAAATTCAAATTTGGTCTTCATGGTACAGTGAAGGCTTTTCAGACATCTTCATGGTGTCTTCACCAAACAGGTTCGTCGTCTGGATTCTGGGGAGATGGCAAGATCCTTATCCTGAAATTATTCTCAAAAGAATTTAAACTTTACATTATAGATTACAAAACATACATTTTTTTAAGATTTATACAATTCCCCCTGAAATTACTCCTAAAAGAGTTAAATATACATATATTTTGACATTATCGAATTTTAAAAAAACTTAACACACATCCCATCCCCCTGAGGGAAATTCTAAACACACCTTTTTTTTTAAAAAAAAGGGTACCTCAGGTCAGCTAAGGATGAGTGGCTGAGTCCCGGGGATTATATGAAATCAATTGGCAAAATACAAAGAATAAAATTCAAGAAAAAAAGAAGAAAAAATTAATTTGTGAATGAAATGTAAAATGTGCAAAAAATGTAGGGAAAATAAACTTAGACCTTTGAATGAAGGTCTAATTAAAGTGAATTCAGCAGTGTGCAATTACCAGGACTAAAGGAAATGTCTCTCTCTGATCTGATTTACCATCAGCTTTTCGTTGTTTTCTTTGTCTTCTATTATCATCTCTGCGTTGCCATAACTGAGTACCAGGAACATGTTGATTTAATTTGATGAATCATATCAACTCTAGATGTTAAAAAGATAACATTTAATGTTAGCCATGGGAAAACTGTTCTAAATCATGAATGATAAGAGAAATACAAATTTAAACACATCTGAGGTTTTACCACACATCCAGAAAAGTAATAAAAATGACAAAAAATTGCAAGGGCAAATGCTAGAAGGGCCATGAAAAGACAATTGTGATAATAATACATTTTTGATAGATCTATTGGTCTCACTAATCTAGAAAGCAATTTAGAAGTTGCATTTTTAAAAGTAACTAAAATGCCTGTACTTTTGACTTAAATCCCACTGCTAGACATATATCCCATCATAATCAGATTCTTAAAGTAGGGGCCATTAATACTGCTGACACCAAAATAATTCTAATAGTACTTTACTGCTACCAAAGAATTGAGAACAAAAGTAGATACCTGTCAATTACTCATTGGCTAACAAGTTATGATATATAGGTAAAATACATTTTCTTTATAAACAGTTAACCAAAAGAATTAATAAATAAGTATAGGTGTCCCTTCTACATCATGGGTTAATGTTAATGGTGTGATTCCAGTGATCTAAAACATCCATATAAAATTCTTTAGCCCTTCCATCATACCAGAGAACTGATTTCTTTTACAGGATGTTCCTAGTATTTTGTCATAAAATTTGGATTAAATATTTGGTCATAGGCTTTAGATAGACCAATATTAATATATCTCCACATCTAGTCTTTGTGTTTCATATCTGGTTTTCATATTTTTTCATAAATTTTAACTGTTTGTTTTAACATTAAAAAAGAAATTGTGTATATTCATGGCATTCAAAGATAAAATATGTTGATAATATACAATAATATGCACATATATATTTTTATACACTTTTTTAGTTTCTATACTTTTTCCATCTCATCTGCTGGCCTTTACATATTATTTACAGCTTCCAAAAATTTCCCCAAAATTCCCATTTAATTTCTTAAGCCTATCTGTGATAGATATATCAAAATTGCTATGGGAAAAGTTACTATGTGGAAGGGGTATCTGTTTAGACCTATATGAATTAATGTATAGTAAAAAAATCAGAGCGAGGAAAATAAAATAATATAAATAAATAATATGTATTTATATATAAAAACATATATAAATGTGTTATATAAATAATAATAATAATAAATAATATAAATAAATAAAATAAGCGGGCATACATTTTGAATTGTAATAAATAATCACAACAAAGAAAAAGTTAATGTGTGATTATAGTAATAATCATGCCTGTCTTTAAAGAAGAGATGAGAAAATATCCTTTGTTTCAGCATTTTAATGTCAAATGCTTAACAGTGGCTCTATAGAGGGTAACGTGGCATACTCATAAATTTAATCTACATCATTAATATTTTGTCCAGTATGTTCTTAAGGGTAGATAACTAACAAAACAACATATCAAAACTTGATCTGTATTATTTGTGTATAAATGTTCACACTAAAATTTTAATAGTACTTTAGCTAGTAGTATGAGCTATCCCCAACACATCTCTGCTTAAATAATATAATGAATATTAGCTTGCCTCCCCAAATTAAGTTTAAAAAGTTTACAAACAATTAAAAGGTAATTTTCTTGTGATCTGTTAGTCCATAAGCATTTATCGCTAGTCCCTTTGCTAAGTGCAGATTTCACATAATCTATAAGGAAATTTGCTGAGAGATTTCCCATTTTGTTTTTTTCCCCTCCATTATATTGAAAAATTATTTTTTATCTTTTGGGTTCTTTTCTATCCTTTATGAAAAAAAAAAAAAGGTGAGCTATGGCTCTTACATTCCATTTTCTTTGTTCTTTGAGGTTATTAAAAAAAACTTTGAAAATATTATGAATCCTTTCTAACTATCCCATAATAAAAATTATGTCCTGTGTTCAACATCCTACATTTATCTACTAATATTAATAAAGTGGACATTTTCATATCATGATTTATAAATATAGATATATCCTTATAACATAATGAAAATAAGGGATAATTTTACTTATTTTTTTATTTTTATTTTTTTAGAAAAATTTTCCATGGTTACATGATTCATGTTCTTACTTTCCCCTTCACCCAACCCAACCCCTCCCCCCAATAGCCGATGTACACTTCCACTGGTTTTAACATGTGTCAACAATCAAGACCTATTTCCATATTATTGAGAGTTGCATTGGTGTGGTCATTTCAAGTCTACATCATAAGGGATAATTTTAAAGCTAATATTTTAATCTCTAAACATGTAGCCTAGTTAGTATAGCCTTAAAGAGAACTTAAGAGATATACAATTAGTTGGATCCCACATTAAAGAATTATACCTTGCCTTCAAAAAATAAATGAGAAAAAGCTAACTTGGGTTATACCATGCTTTATAAAAACTAGGTAACAGATGTAGTGCTTTGATCTTTAGCTTTATGAATTTATACAGCTTTTTTACTTCAGCAATACTACTTTTACTAATCTTTGGAAATCATAGTTAGCTCTACTCTGCAGGATAAATTTGTGTAATCACCTCTACACGTGTAGATTATCAACCTTTTTACAATTAATAATCTTATAGTTTCCTAGGACATTGGTTGATGATGGTGGTGGTGGTGATGGTGATGGTGATGGTATCGGTATCCACTGTGTGCCAAGCATTATATTTCTATGATCACCATTTCTTTTTTTATTTTTTTTTAAACAGTTGGGGAACCTGAGGCAAAACGAGGTAAAGTGACTTCCCCAGAGTCACACAGCTAATATCCAAGGCCAGATTTGAATTCATGTCTTCCAGATACCAGGTCCAGCTCTCTATCCACTGCGCTACCTAATTTCCTCTGAGAGGAGATTTGACTTAACCAAGTATTACAAACCAGTATGTGCCAGGTAGGAATTGAGCCATGGTCTTTACTGACTTTGAGAATAATTATTTATTCAACATCATTCCTCTCTGAGATATGTAATATATTGCTAAACAAACCCATATCTATTTTGAAATTATAGTTATATAATCCTATACTAAAGGTATACTCTGACAATTCATGCTGATATGGAGATGAATCTGAGTTTTCAAAGGCTATGTCAGTGGGGTACAAACTATGACAGATTCTCCCATTTGGAAAGGCTTAGAATACAAAAATGGTAATAGACTATGTGTCTGTCCTCAGAAGACCAGCCTTTGTAAATATAAAGCTGCTCATTACTAGGATTGCCTGAAGATGATGAATTATTTGTTTTGGTCATATCATCTTTCAAAGATTATCTCCTAAGTTTTAGAGGTGTGTAGCAGATTGAAATCAGACCTCAATCAAACACAGTGAAGCTCACAGCTGGTATAAAGGTGGGTCACTGAGTAGGCCTTGAAAGACCATAGGAAGCTACAGTCAATAAAAGAAATGTCTCTATCAAATACTGTGTCCTTGAGGGCTTTTATTACACCACATAAAAAAGAAACAGTATATTTGCCCACAACAAGGGACTATAATCTGCACTGGTATGGGAGCATCACTGAAGGAATGAAGTAAGAAAATCTAGGCAAACTTAATCATATAAAATGTCAATAGAAATAAATTTAGGTTCATGGAATTTATAAATCAGGGAATTAGTAATCTTTATATTATCTGAAGGCTTTGTTGTATGTTTAGGGTCTCTTAGCTCTTTACTGTGTTCCTACTCTTAATTCTTTTATAGTTTTATTCAAATAAATACATTTTTAGAATTTGCTTCATTTTTAGTTATCGAATAAATAAATGTCTCTTACTTCTAGATCTATCATTCAGTCTTTAGGGAAGGCTAATTTGTTGTGGTTCCTTAACTCCTACCTTCAAGGTTTGTTTGTTTTTTTAATAAATCTACATGATTCTAATATATTTTATCACATTCTTCCTTTTTCTTTCCTTCTGCCTTTTATAGATGTGTGACAACAGTTATTTCAAGAAAATTTTCTTAAAGTATTTTCTTCCTAACATTTAGAGAAAACTATATCATTTGTAATATAAGAGCTATCTCCACTTTTCACATAGGAATTGGGAAGAAGTTATTACAAATTTCTTTGAAAATAGTACTTTAATGTTGCATCAAAAATTCTAAATCATGATGTAGTCCTTATTTTTCTTCATTACTATTGAATATTGTTTACTCAGTGAAAGCATTAGCAAGATTTTAAGCCAGGAATTTAGTTTCCATACAATACTACATTGGGGCCTGTCTAATTGTAATGTTTGTCAGCCAGTTATTACTATCAAAATTTCTTCCTGAAGAGACTAATCATACCCTTTTTTAAAAAATGTAACCCAGATCTGAACCATTTCTGTCTTGTTGAAAAGTAGCATAACATAGAAAGATAATTGGAGTGGGAGTCCGAGGCTCTAATTCTGTCAGTGCTAACAGTTGTGAATTCACAAGCTAGTCCCTTAACTTTTCTGGGCTTTTTGTTTGTTTGTTTACTTGTAAGATGAGGCTCTTGAACTAGTTGACCTGCAACATTCCTTTCTAAACATAAAATTATGTGCATCTGTCAGACAATTATCGGGGAGTTCTATTCTGTTTAAATAAGATTGCCTAAAAATATAAAAATAAGTAGTAGTAATCTAATCCAGAACAGTTACTCATTTTTTTTGTTTCTTTTCAACAGGACCAAGGGAACATATCATACCAGAAACCAAGAACACAGAATATTTCCCTTCTCTCAAATTCTTAGAACCGCGACATTTCTCAACTTTTATCAGAGAAAGGGCCAACTTGTCAAATATCCACAGATTTCAGATGTCACAACAATTCTTAAGGCAAGTAGTGAATAATTTTGGAATAAGACATTAATTAAAATGTAGTAGATAGGGTTTTTTTTTATAACAAATAAAAATATTCTTGAAATATAGAAGTTTGTAAATTTATCAAAGAATGACTTTAGTTTTTAGTGTACTAGATTTCACTGTAATATTTGATGACATTGCACTAGATTTATTTTGAAACTATATTGATTATTATGGAACCTCATTATATACCTAAACACCAAATATAGTTTAAATAATATAAATTAGCACCTCTGTTTATAAATCAGGCCCATACTAATTAGAAAGTGTTTTTGTTATATTATCTTTTGTTACTCCAAATGCTATCAAAGTGGAAATGTAGCATTTTTTTCTTTTAAGCTTATCAATCTCTTATTAAGGTATCCCATTTGTGAAAATCCCATGACTTAAGTCATTCTAGGATTTTTTCTAAATTGTTTGTAACTTTTCTGAGCCAATGAAAAATTTTAAATAAGCCTTACTCTTCTTATAAGCCATTTTATTTTGTGTGAGAGCTCCATCAGAAGGTTCCATTAAACTTTTAGTTGATTTCATGGCAGGTTCTATTACTCCTAGAAGAGCAGTCAAGTGAAGATCATAGGCCACAGATCTGCCTTCAACATTTAGAGTAATTGCATTACCCTTTAAAGAGAAATCTAACTTAGTGAGAAAAACCAGTGATAGTGTTTAAAGAAACTTACAAAGAATACCTTTTTTTCCCTCCAAATGCAAAATCAAAGCTTTAAAATATAAGTGAGTGAAATGAAATCATATTATTTTAAGAAAATCCCAGCCAATTATATTCAAATAAAGGCGTTCAATATATAGTTTTTCATTTGCATCTATATCCGATTCAGCATATCTGTTTATAAGTTTTACTGGATGGAATACTCTGAAAAAGAATACTGCAGCCACATATAATTTCTCAGTAGAATCCAGCCTGTTTTCCCTAAATGAACCTTCAATTCTGAATATGGAGAACTACATCTAATACATTTGAAATGCAGTCTAGGAACTGATAGCCAAAAAAAAAGGCAGCTGCTAAATTTTCCTTTGTTTCATAGATTTAACTACCATATTATCATTTAATCATTGGGCTATAGTTCGCTGCCACTTTGCATTCCTACCTTCTATATTCTTCCAAGTATACACTTGACCTTTGTAAAATTTTAATGTTTGTCAAGACTTCCAGAAAAATAGACCTCACAACTTCCTTCATTAAACTAATCCCTTATACCAGTTCTCACTCACCAGAGAACCCTTCTCTTTATAAAACAATCCAACCCAGGCTTCCTATAAATAGCTAAACCCACATACATTTAAAATATTTTCTTTGAAAATTTTTTATAGAATATTATTTAGTTTCAATGTATCAAGGTTAAAATTGGACTTTGAGATTTTTCTCCACTTCTCAATTGGACTAAAAATTCATACTCAGTATTACAAAATATTTTTTCACAACAGTTTTGTGAATAACCATGTTTTATTTATATTGCATTGATATTAATATTGCATATTTTCATGATATATCTTTGTCAGATAAATTTTACTGACACACTAAAAATCAGTTTTATGTTTCTAATTAATAACTAACACTCACAATTATTAAAAAAACAAGTAGCATTAACCTCTTAAGTTTCTTTAGTTTTTCCATAATCAGAGTCCCATACTAAGACAAAAATTTTAATTAGAAAAATGACTATTAAAAATGGTACTTTTCCCCCAAATAAATTTGTATGGGATAAGCATAGAAGCACATATTTCTTCACAAAGTAGCTCCATTCTTGTCTTTTTCTATTTTCTGTTGTAGACTTGGTAACATTTTAAGTTAAAGTTCCTCTGTAATTTTCCCCCTATTCTACTTGACTGAAGGCAAATGATATAGTCACTGAAAGCTAAATATTTGAAAGTAAATATAGCATTGTATTATTTTTTAATATTTATTGATGCCCTTTGATTTGTTCCTATGAGCACAACTCATAGAAACCTTTTTAGATAGAAATTCAGGGACACCAAAGAGAATGTCACAATAATATCACCCAACAGCAACATTTAGCTCAATATTTATTAAGTACCTACTAGGTGCCAGGCTTTTTTTTTAACATAGAATTGTTATTCCATTGGTTCACATTCTTCTCCATCTTTGAGAATCATGCTTTTAACTTCGTAGACTTTTTTTTTTCAAGTAAGGCATATAATTGAAGGCATATTTTAGAAAAATATTATGCTTAAACAGAAGAATTAAAATGCTTATAAGGAAACAGATGACATCATTCTAGGCTTGTAGTCAGACAGACTTGAGTTCAAATCAAGCCTCAAACATGTTAAATCACTGTTTGACTTAGCTTCCTCAACTATGAAAATGGGGATAACAAATAACAAGAATGGGGATAAAAACAGAATCTTATAGAGTTGTGATTAACAAATGAGATAGTATTTTTAAAGCACTTTGCACAGTACCTGGCACATAGTAGATACTATATACATACTTATTCCCTTCCCCTTAAAATATAAAGTAAAATTGATCAAAGTCAAATCATTTCTTTTTGGTAAATATTTCAGTTATGATATATATATACTTATACCTATTCACATAGAAACCTATTAATCAAATAGAGAGACATGGGGCCAGAGTCAGGTCTCTAAATCATAGTATATATTACCATATATCTTATACACACACTTGCACCCACACTTAAGGCACACACAAACACAATTCACTAACCTTTGAGATTAAAATTAACCCTTTCTAATTGAATTTATCTCAACTAAAGAACAAAATGTAGTGTCAGAAATAAAATTTAAAGTCTCCAAGTAGCATGTGATGTATATTTTGTTCCTATACAAATAGTCAAACATCTGTAATCATATTAGTAACTTTGAGAGTATATAGAAAATAACATCAGTATTTTTAAGAATAAAGCACATGAATGAATTAATAGTGTAATTTAAAATATAAAGCAGACATTAATTTTATATAAGGAATATTTCTTGATGTTATCACTTTTAAAAAATGACCAAAACAGTTTGTTGAGCAGATTATGGTTTCATTTGTTTCCAGTGAAATTTGGCCCTTTATTTGTAGCGTATGTTTCCAAATACATACTGTACTTTCCCCCTAAAACCTAGTATGCACCTTACCAACCAGTGTACTCAGAATGACTTTTGTCTCCTGCTTCCTTTGTCTTCCTATGGGAGTCACATGTGAAATTCAAAGTCAGTCCCCACTAGGGTCTCTGATTCTTCCTTTCTGTCATAACTTTTTTCTATCAATTTTTCTTAAAATACTATCTTACTTTAATAATATATCTAGAGTACCTTCCTGAATAACCAGATTCCCCCTTCCCTAGCTATTTCCCCATGTAGTGTCCTTTCCTAGTATCTTTTCTACTGATTTCTTATGCTGCCATCTGCTGGTCTGTCTACTGGACTGTGGCCATTTCTCATAGAGACTATAAACTTAGGGTTTCGGGCTTTTTAAAAATAATTTTTTTTCAGGCTCTTTTTAAAAAATACATTGTCAATACTTTTAAAAAAATTTGCTGTCCTTTTCTAATAAAACTCCCAGAAACCTCTTTTCTTGTTTAAAAAAAAAATAAAGCAAATAAATTAGCATATTTGACTATTCAATGAAATATACCACATCTGTCTACTTTAATTCACTACCTCTATACCAAAAGAAGGGAGGCATATTTCATTATCGTCAATCTAAGTTCTAATGCCATTTAGTATTATGTTACTATGATTCTTAAGTATTTTGTTTTTAGGCTGCTTTTGATCTTTTTAAGTTTTCTCTATGTGGACTCACATTTCTGTTGCATAGGAGAAATTTTTTTTTTTGTCTTGTGACATGACCCTGGTTACTAGTTTGGGTCTGCACAAATTGTCCTTTGCAATCCATCTAATAGAGCTTTGGAGAAAATTTGATGGAGATATAGTGAACAGATTCTCTTCAGTCCCTGTCATGAGCCTGTTCACTACCAAAAATAGGAATGTATAGATCTTGATTATAGATCCTCAGTACTTCAATTCTTTCTTTCAGCTGCTTACATTATTTTTTCTTTGCCTCAAGAGCTCTAGATTTTCTCTATAATGTTTCTGGAAATTTTCCTACAGGGGTTTCTTTCAAGAGATAACTAGTGCCTTTTCTACTTTACTTTTTCTACTTTACCCATTGGTTCTAAAAATTATCTCTGAGATTTTCTCTTACAATTTCTTGAATAAGATATCCAGGCTCTTTTTTCGTCCCAAGCTTCCAGGTAATTAAGCGATTCTTAAATTATTTCCCATTGGTCTCTTTTCTAGGTCACTTGTTTTTGTTTTTAGATAACTCACATTTTCTTCTCTTTTTTCTTTCTTCTGACTTTATTTTAATATTTCTTGATGTCTCATGGAGTCATCACGTCTCTGGTCCATTTTAATTTTAGGAGTTATTTTCATTGGTCAGAATTTGTGCCTGCTCACGCTGTTAATTCCCTTTACAAATCTTTCCTCTGTAGTTCTCATTTCCCATTTTTCTCTACTATTCTTACTTCATTTTTAAAATAATTTTCAGCTTTTTACTTATTCTTGCTTATCTTATAGGTATTTTGATATGACTCATGTCCAAGATGCATTTTTCATTAAAGCTACGTGTATGTAAATATTTTTGAGTCTTTCTCTTCTTATATTTTTATGTCTTGAGCTTCCATGTTACCATAATAAGTCTTTGTGATGGGATTCTTTTTTTCTTTTTGCTCATTCATCCAACCTACTTGTTGACTTTGACTTTAGACTTTATTGTAGGACTGGTCTAACTTTCTTATGTGGGGAATGCCTGGCCTAAACATGTGTGTTATGATTCTATACTGATTTTATAGCTTAGGCTAGGGACCTTGTTCCTTTCTCAGTTGATAGCTAGAGTCCATTGCTACAACTATTCCTCTTCACCACTTCTGTGTTTTGGTCCCCTCCTCAATCAGCTCTGGATTTTTCACGTAGACATGGGCAATATTCAGGAGCTTCCAGGTGACAATTCTTACATAGATACTTCTTGCCCTAGGACCCAGTCTTGGCCCTCTTTCAGTGCCAAATAGATACTGAAATGTAGAAATAGATAGAACAAGCCCTAGTCTCATTCTTGAACTCCATGTCCTCATCCCCAAATGTCAGAAATTTTGAATTAGGTGCCCCACTACCTACCATATAAAACTTAATGTGTCCACAACATAATCCATAATTAAATCTTCCCACCTCCCCATAAATCTACTCTATTCCCACAGTTCCCTATTTCTATCATCCACAAGTCATCCTTGCCTCTTCATTCACCCTCACGTCATATTTTTAATCTTTATAGGATTACACCTTTAAGAAGGGACTGTAGGAATAGGACAGGAATCTCCAACATCTTCACTTTACAAATGAGGAAAGTAAGGTATAGAGAGAAGTTCAGTTGATTCCCTCAAGGTCACATAGCTGCCTCCACAGCATGTATTCTATTTGTAGCTTTCTCTGCTTAGTTACCACCTAAGATCAGACCCTCCAATTACTGTAGCCTCCTTATTGGTGTCTCTGCCTCTGAAAAAAGGAAATGGATGTGAATAATATTGGCAGAGGACAGATTCATGTTACAGAGGTTTAATTTTTCCCAATTATATAAGAATAACCAGAATGTAATATTGGTTGACTTTTAATATCAGCAAGTTTCACTTTAAAACTTGGTTGCTTTAGACCAATGGTTCCCAAACTTTTTTGGCCTACCATCCCCTTTCCAGATCATTGGAAATTAATTTTTTTTAATTTTAATAGCAAATAATAGGAAAGATAAATACACCTGTGGCCATCACCGTCCCCCTGGATCGCTGCAGCGTCCACCAGGGGGAGGTGGAGCCCACTTTGGGAATCACTGCTTTTGACATTTAAATTTGTGTAATACATTGTAATACTTGAGAATATAGTAAAATTTTACATAATGATTTATACAATTCTTAATATGGTGAGGTTAATAGCCTCTGGGTTATGGTGTTTCATCAGAGAGAAATAAGATTGTGAAACATGAAAATATGTCACTTTGAATCTGTTTAGATTGCTTACTAATAAGCAACATAATTATAAACAAAGTAGGGCATATGTGACTGCTATCAAACATTATACATTTAATAAAGCAAGTTGCAACATATAATTTCACAGTGCATTTTAGAAATTCAGGGTCTAATAGGAAAAAGAAATCCAAAAGTTATAAGCCAAGTTCATTTTCATTTGAAAATGGATAAGAGACTATTGGAAATGGTATCTTATTTTGTGTGATCAGAACTGCAGAAGAAACAAGTCACACCTAAAAACAGCACTGTCTTTTAAAATAAGCTTCATATTCCCTGGAAACAAGAAAGGTAGTAGATAGGTGAGTTCAGTGGGTCCCATAGAAGGAATTGTTTGAGAGAATTATAAACGAATTGAAATAAGCTGAAAATTCAGTAGATGTACTTTTAAGCTTCAAATGATTAATGATTTTCATTGCTCTGATACTCTCTCCAGTGTCAACAGATTTTAATACATCCATGCCATCTCATCCTATTTTCTTATGCATGTACCTTATAAATCCACTCTAGATCTACTAGTTACTACTAAATACTACTTTATAAATCCACTTCAACCACCTAGTACTAGAGGCCTTCCTTTTGTGTTTTAACATTATAGCAATACCATTACAGCAATTGTCTTATCCCTTAACTCTAAATATAATTTCTTTTTTGATAATACATCTCCTGAAAAGCATCTTTTATGTCGAAGTTGGTAGTATGTTCCTATCTGTTTACCTCTAATGCTTCTCCGCTGTTTTGGTGGTTCAGTCACTGTGGAATATACATTTCCTTGATTCATAAGCATATCATCACCAGATGAATATTATTTTTTTAAGTGTGTTGTATCTATGTTTCTGTTATCACTTTGGGTTCTTTGTACTGCATAATTTCCTAAATGCAGTACAACCCATTCTCTCTCTTTTTCCTATTCATATTCTGGACCTAACTCATTATCCCTTGGTGCCTGAGGAAGGTATGTGTATTGATGGACCATCTAATTGGACTGTCCTTTCAGCTGCCTATCAGAGTCTAGTCAATAGACATTCTTCATCCACTTGATTTTTTTATGTATGTTAAATCAAATTCACAAGTGCTTAGCAATACAGTTTAGGAGGCTCTGTAGTATCTATCCTTGTATCTGATAAAATCAGCACAGTATGATCATTTAGCATAGACATATAAAGGACTTAACACATCTCTAGAAAATCCCTTTTTCATTTGGACTTCATTTATGAACCTCCTCTACAGTATCAGAGGTCTTCAGTGGACATATTCACTGATGTATGGCCCCATTTAAAATAAATAATCCTCCTTGAATTAAATTATCTCTGTTATATGTATAAAGTAAGCTCATATTCTCTTAAAATATGCAGAGTAGAAACCTTATAACGAGAACATCTTTCAAACTTTTTTCTGAATCTACTAAATTAAGGGAAAAATTTTTAATTTCACAAACAGTTGGATCTTGTAATCTCTAAATTTTGGAGCCATTTCTGTGGAAATACATATGTAATCTACCCTAAAATATAGCTTGTGAAAGCCTGTTCAACATTATCTCATTTTCCTCAAGGGTATCTTTGATATCATTTTAGATAGCAGGCCTCATTTCCTCATCAGTAAAATTCCTTGAGATCCCATTTGCCCTAAAAGTATGATACTAAATATTATAATTTTCATTAGTAGTGATCCACCTATGATACCACATTGGGTTGGAGTGTAACAGTTGTCCCCTAATAAACAAGAATGTCATGGTAGCAGAAACTTGTGAGAGTAAAAGACCTGCTAAGGGAGTTGGGTCCCACTATGTGCTGTAGAGTGGGAGAGGAAGCAGGCTCCCCTGAATGAGGAACCTGCCCTAGTGGCTTTTATACTGATTCATCCTGTAGTGGAGGGGATCCTAGTTCCTTGGACCCTGTGGCACTGGAATATGAACTTAGACATGTTCTACCATACTAGATGAGCTTCAAGTACAGTCCTTGTAACAGAATGTCTGTTTTTTTGAGAAGTGGACTAAGGAGAGAGAGGTTTATCACCACAATGCATAACATTTGGTGATGAATTCTTTGACTGTAGAAATTCAGAAACAAAATAAAAGATTAATCTCCCTTTGACTTCTACAATAATAGTGGAACAGTGGTAGGAAAAAGGAGTCATATGCTGATAAGAATCACACAATTTTTACGACGTTTCATAAATATCACTTTTAACTTTTGGTGTAACTCTCCATACAAAAAAATTCTTAATGTCCAGAATGTTATCCAGTGAAATCAACAGCTTATAGAACTGATCTGTATATCTTGTACAAACATTATAACTAGACAGTGAACCAGAAGTAAGTGAGAGGAAGAAAGAGTGAATTGCCTTTGTTCTTTTAATTTTGCCAAGTTTCTCCCCAAAACAAATTTTTTCCAGACATATTTTTCTGGTGCTGTTATTTAAGTCTATGAAGCCTAGAATGACATATTCTCTAAAGAACTCTCTCTTATACCTGCTTGCCAAGTGTTTTTTTTTTCCTTCTTCTCTATTTCAGCCTACAAATTATCTGCCTCTCCTCACCTGAGTTTTTACCTACTCCCTGAGAAGATAATATTATGACAAATATCAAATAAAGTTTTAGAGGCCAAACAGAATTTATCTTTTCTTCAGTCCTTGGATTAAGTTAATTTCATTCATTTTCCCATGGGAGAACCAGAACCAAGCAAAAACAAAAGCAGCATAAGTTTTTCTTTCATCTACTTTATGAAAGCCAGTCTATCTCCTCCTTTGGTTTTAAAAAACTCAGTTTTGAATCCCAGGATATAAGATAATGGTAGAAAGTATTCCATGGCTTAACAAACACACACACACACACACACACACACACAGAGTCTATTATGTTTATGGATTTGCTCATGTTAAATTAGTCGTACATTACTGATATAATTCCTATCTGGTCATAATGAATGGTCTTATAGTTTTGTGGGTGTGATTTCTTTGCTTATTAACAAAGATAAAATATACATAATTTTTCATTTTTAGGTCAATGCGGTAGCAATATTGGCTTATTGCTTACTCTGTTTTGACTCTCCATTGCTTAAATATCAAGACCAAAGGAACTTTAACTAATATAATTTTTGTTTTATTATGATCCATCAGACATATTTTTAGTATTTCATTTTCTAGATTTGTTTAAGATTTTTATAGCAAACAAGGGTTGAGAAAGAAATATACTCGGCATTGATGCTCTTTTTTCCAATGCCATCTGCTTCTGCCCCTCACGTATATATACCTTTTCCGTTCCTCATCCATAATCCAACCACTCCACTCCAACTTCTTAACCTCTTCTTTTTAAGACCTCTTTTCACAGTTAACCTTCAGAACTTTGTTTTGCTTATGACTAATCCTACCCTGAATCTACTTTCCCCCTTATTTCCTCCTTATTTCTTCTCTTTTTTTCTACTTTTTCTCAGATAAATCAAATATATTTCTACATGAACCTGTGTGTGTGTGTGTGTGTGTGTGTGTGTGTGTGTGCACTCATGCTACCTTCCTTTGACTGCATCAGATGGAAGTTATTTAAGCCACAGTTGTTTCCCCAACCCCTTCCACCTTGTTTCTGTTCTCTTCTCTCTGATTATGTGAGATAGTAAGTTCTTCCAATCTTCTCCTTACTTTTCCCTAGTGTACTGCTTTTTCCCTCCTTTCCTTTTTTGTACTAAGATCAACAAAACACCTCCCAGACTCTGCCTTATTTAACTCCACTGATGACTCATGGTGACTATGGGATTTTGAGAGATAATTGATTTTATATCTATTTATTAAAATATAAACACTTATCCCTTGTGCAATCCCGTCTCATTACTCACTTGTATTTAACTTATTATTTTTCTCTTGACTCCTGCGTTTATTTTTCAACATTTCTCTTCCTCTCTGAACTTTTCATCAGAAATGCTTAGACAGCCTCTATTTCATTGAAGTAACATCTTCTCCCCCTACAATTATACTTAGTTTTGTTAGTTCACTTATTCTTAGTTTTAAATTCTGTGTGTATATATGTAACCATGTATACATATCTACGTGTATATTAATGCATCCATTATACATATAGTATACACATATCTGGAGAACACTTGAAATATATTCTAAAAGTCAAATATATTTTATCATTTCTATATTAATTTGATTAATACATTATATTAATTTATTTTATATTAACTTATAATATAATATCTATAATAATATTACATTATGTTATTATGTCTTTTATATGTCTATCCAGATCCTTTATAGAATCAGATACCAAATTTTGTATGATCTGGACTGTGACTATGAATTCTTACTTTCTAGCTAGCTGCATGAAGTATTTTATCTTTGACATAGAAGTTCTGGATTTTGACTATGATGGTTCCTGACAGTTTTCATCTTGGAGTTTGTTTTAGAATCTTCTCATCTCTCACCTAGACTATTGCAGTAGTAACCTAATTGGTCTGCCAACTTTAAATCACTCTCTTCTCCAATCCCACCTTTACACAGCAGTTAAAGTTATTTTTCCTAAAATTTAGGACTTAGCATGTCATTTCATTAGACAATAATTCCACTTGACTCTAGAATCACATATTATTTTGCCTTTAACTCATCTTTTTAAATGTTCTATTTGTGAGGAAGTTTTATAATAAACCTAATTATTAGAATGGTTATATTTGTTTATGATTTATAAGTAAATTAATACCTATTTATTCAAGATAAATGCTCAGAATTTTTTACTGCTGAGAAATGTGATCAAAAAAGTTTGGAGACTAGTTGCCTCAAACATTGAAAGATTTTGACTTGCTTGGGCTCATATAGCCATAGTAGGGCTTGAACTTAGGACTCCTTAGCCCTGAGGCTATCAACTCCTCCATGATGCTTCTCATATATGACTCTTATAGATATTAACTACATCATAGTCCGTATCCTAATTTGTAACTATAATACTAACTTCAGCTGTTTGACAAAAAGGAATTTTTTTCTAATTTATCAGCTTTGTAAACTTGAACCAAACAACCCTGTAATTCTCCTCAAGTGTTAAATGGGTATATTAATATATGACCCACTATATAGGACTTTAATTTTTTTTAATTGTCAAATTTTGTTTCTCCATCACATAGGTTTCTGAATATTTTTTTATTTGTTAGCAAACTAACCAATATATCAGCTTTGTTTTATAGTTTTCCCCTCTCTCTTCATTGAAGGAAAGAAGGTGCACTTTCTAATCCTTCTACAGGACCAAGTTGCTCATTATGGGTATAGTGCTCTGTTTTCTTTAATTGGTATTTCCATTTACATTGTCATATGCTTTGTACATTTTCCTCCTATTTTTACTTATTTTTTTCTCTGTCTCTGTTTCTCATACTTAACTTTTTTATGGTACATTCCATTATATTCATATAGTAAAATTTATCTTTTCCATATTTTTTTTTTATCCTGGGACTCCATTCTAGGAGCATAGGGCCACAACCAGTAGGCAATGGGACACATAGTCGCTCAGGGTCACCCAGCTGGGAAGTGTCTGAGCCCGGACTTGAACCTAGTACCTTTCATCTCTAGGCCTGGCTCTCAATCCACTGAGCTAGCCCAGCTACCCCTACTTTAGGTTGCAGTTTCTTTAGCAGATGTAGTTTTTACAGGGTGGGGTTGCTAGCCCCACGCCCAACCCTCCTCCTTTTTTCATCCGGGCTAGGGACCGTCCTTGGCCCAGGAGTGGTAAGGGTGGGCAGTAGGGGTCAAGTGACTTGCCCAAGGTCACACAGCTGGAAGTGTCCGAGGCCGGACTTGAACCTAGGACCTCCTGTCTCTAGGCCTGGCTCTCAATCCACTGAGCCACTCAGCTGCCCCTTTCCATAATTAGTAATCATCTAATTAACTTCAATTTCCTTACCATCATGAAAAACATAGCTGTGACTATCTTGGTATAAATAAAACTGTTTTGATCTTTGATCTCTGTGATATCTCAGAGGGCTTTCTGAGTCAGAGATTGGACATTTTTAGTTTCATTTTTAGCAGAATTCCAAATTCTTTTCCAGAATAGCTAGATGAGTGCTCATTTTCACCAAGAGTGTATTTTTATTCTTGCATTTTCGCAACCCCTTTAAAATTTAATTATTTCTATCTTTTATCATATTTGCCCATTTGTTGAATATCTGGTTGAAACCTGAGAGTTAATTTATTTTACTTTTTTTAATTGCTTGGACTTGTCTTTCATATAGTTTTTGGTAGTTTATAATTCTTTTGACAACTCTTTATTAATATTCCTTGTCATTTATATCCTGGAAAATGTCTTTTGGTCTTATATATGTATTTTAAATTTCTTTTGACCATGTGGGAGATTTATGCTACAATATTTTTCCATTCAAGTGTCCTTTCTTAGAGTTGATTTTGTTCAAATTTTCCATTTCATACGATCAGAATTGTCTATTTATATTTTATGGTCTCCTTCATCCATTGGCAGTGTAAAGACAAAAGATGTCAATAACAAAATCTTAACTTAAAAAAGAATATTCCCCTCTCTGTAGTTGTAAATGTTACTTTATCCAGTTTCCTCCAATTTTTTATGATAAGAACTTTCATATTTAAGTTAAATATCCATTTGGAATTTATTGTGTTGTTAAGATTTAATGTGCTAAGCTCAGCTGAGTTTTTATCCAACTTGGTTCTAGTTTTCCCAGTGGTTCTTGTCAAATATGAACTTCTTCTCCAAGTAATTTATATCTTCTCATTTGTCAAAGTTGAATTTTTACATTTGTTTCTGATTATTGCTTATTTAGACTTTTCCACTGTTCTTTTTTCTTTTCAGTCAGTACCAATAATTTAATGATTAAATATGTATAATATAATTTCAATTCTGGAAGTGCTAATCTCTCTTCATTTGTGCTTTTTTTTCATTATTTTCCATAAGAGAAGTATTATTTCCCACAATGAATTTTGTTATTTTCTGTAGCTATGCAAAAATAATTTGATTTTGTTTTAGTGGTAGACTGATCTAAAGTATGAAGGTGCATTATTTTAATTTGAGAAGAGTTACTAGAACTTAGGGGGCCAGAAATATCATCATGTAGGACCAGAAAAATCAACCTGATCTTGGGGAAGAAAGCTTAGAATTCTAAGTTCAGGAGAGAAGGGTGCAAGGAATGAGGGAGAGAATGTCCTTCTTAAAGGCACAAGTAGAGATGGATTCTCATGCAATAGAAACTGTAAGTAGGCTCCTTTAGATAGAACAAACCAACCAAATACGTATGTGTGTGTATACACTCACACACACACACACACACACACACACACACACACACACACACACAAAGAATTGGGGGTCTGGAGCCAGATTGTATGGGATTTTAAATGTTAAGAATTGGTGTTTGATTCTAGGATACATAGGGAGGCATTGAAATTTTTTGAGCAGAAGAGTAGCATGATCAGACCTGTGCTTATATCACTTGGACAACAATATAAAGCAGGTTTTGGAGAGAGAAAAATGAGGATGCAAGGAAACAAATTAGAAACCTGTTACAGTAGAGAGGTCAGGAGTGATAATGGTTGAAACTTGTGATGGGGCTTTCTGGGTAAAGAGAAGACCCTTATTATGGACAGCCTTGGCCCTCACCACTCAAGTGAAATAGAGAAGGCAAGGGAGGTCTCACCACTGATAGACATACTGTCCGCAGCTTATATCTCATTAATGCAGACCTCTTCTTTGCATTGGTGGAGACTACTAGACTGTTTGTTTTCCCTAAAGTAGGTGATCTTGGAACCAGCATGTATCCTAGAAAAAAAAAGTATATTCCTAACTTTATTCTCCTCAGCTATTAGATACAAGCCCACTAGTTACAGCATTGCACAGAGTGCTTAGTCTGGAGTCATACAGACCTGATTTCAAACCCTGCTGAATTCAGATATTTAACTAAATCTGTGTGACCCTGGGAAAGTAATTTATAATCTCTTTCTGACCAAGTTTCCTGTTTGTAAAAGGAGGGGGGGGTGAAGAGTATAATAATAACAACACTTACTTCCTAGGGTTTTTATTTCTTTAATTTTTTTTTAATTAAAACCCTTACCTTCCATCTTAGAATTAATACTGTGTATTGGTTCCAAAGCAGAAGAACAATAAGGGCTAGGCAGTGGGGGTTAAGTGATTTGCCCAGGGTCACACAGCTAGGAAGTGTCTGAGGCCAGATTTGAACCTGTCCAACTGTTCATATTCCAATGTAGGATTTTCTTGGCATTGATAATGGAGTGGTTTACCATTTCCTTCTCCAATTCATTTTATAGATGAGGAAACTGAGGCAAACAGAGGTAAATGACATACCTAGGCTAGTAGTATGTGAGGTTAAATTTGAACTCAGGAAGATAAGTCCTCCTGACTTCAGGCCTGGTGTTCTATCCACTATATCACTTAGCCGTCCAATACAATATAAAAATGCTACTTATTTATTATTGTTTTCATTGTTTCTTTGGGGGATTTTTTGTTGTTATTTTCAGAACAAGGAATACTGTTTCAGGAAGAGCCTGTGCCTTTAAGTGATTACTGACTCTTATCTCAGAAAGCCAAATTTCACTGACCAAGCTAAAGGGGAACTGGACTGATATTTAAGAAATTTGGCTTCCAGTTGCTGCTCTGCATAAATATTTGATGTTTTTTTCCTTCCTTTGTGAAATAAGTGATTTGAACAAGGTGGTTTTTGAGTCTCTTTCCAGCTCTAACAGTCTGTCAATCTGAAATTTGGGCTCCATTAAGAACTTCTCACCTTTTTCCTCATTTTCAATAATGAAATAAATGATCTTTCATCTCTGGGCTGGAGAAAATCATTTCCTCTTGAAACCTTAGTGAGACTAGGTGATAGGTAGTTCAGTGGGGAAAGGCCATTGGCCCTGGAGTTCCAGGGGAATGTGTTTTACCTCTAATCCCTATTACCTATGTGACCCTTTGCAAGTCCCTTCAACTCCCTTGTTTTATATGAAAGGATTATACTCTAGGTCTCCAAGGTCTCTTCCAGCTATGAATCTATGTTTCTATGATTTTTATATTTCTAACATTCTGTCACAATACTTGGAATAGTTGGTGAGTAGAGAAGTTGAACCTTCTTTTTCTTGGTAGTTGATGTCACCACTCCACTCCTATCCTCAATAATCAGGCTTCTTGGGTCCCAAAGGAGAAGAAACAACTGATTTTATAGCATCCAGTTATCAAAAATAATTCCTTATGGTCAGGAGCTGTCAAATGGCCTGCTTTTTCTCATCACGATACTCTTCAACAATGGCCTCTTGGTAGCCTGGGGTTCTCTTTTCTTCAGCAGAGCCTTGCCAAGTCTCCCAACCATGCCAAATTAAGGTGTGTTCGTGTGTTCTATGCCACTTGAACCATATATAATTTGTGATGTTTGCCCCAAATGCAAAAATTCCTAATTAAAGATTTGTTCTAGAAGCCATTAGGTAGACATGAAGAAAATGTTTTCAATATTTCTGTGAAGAAGAAAAATTCCTTGCTTTGTCAAAAGTTGAATTTTTACATTTGTTTCTGATTATTGCTTATTTAGACTTTTCCTCTGTTCTTTTTTTTTTCAGTCAGTACCAAATAATTTGATGATTAAACTGTATAATATAATTTCAGTTCTGTAAGTGCTAATCTCTCTTCATTTGTGCTTTTTTTTTCCATTTCCTTTGTTTAAGGAACATGGGGAAATAGGAGAAAAAAGTGGAGAGACAGAGGCATTCTTTAGGTTTAATATAAAGCCAGTAACTGATAATCACATTAAGCATTTTCATGAACTCCTTGTTCATTGTCTCTAGTTCTTACACATCCTTCACAGACTCCTGGAATGAGGTTAATAAGATTTTGAAATAAAAAATATTTCTTAATAGTTCCTACATGCTCTGTTCTTATTTGTATACTCAGTACAGTTTGCTTTTTAAAACAACCCCCCCACCCACCCAAATTGCAGTGATGCATTCCAAATTTCATTTTGGAGAAGGGTTTGTTTGTTTTTGTGTCTGCCCACTTTAATGCCCTAGGTCTTTCTCAGCTAAGCTGAAGATAATCTAGTCGCTGTTATTTAACTCTTCATTTTTTATTTGTGTGGTTTATAATTTCTCATCCTTGGAGCTCTTACACATCTCTCAATAGAACTAAATTCTTCAGTCTTTTTTGACCTTACCATGGTCGTTTTAAATTTATTTTTTTATCTTCTGATTTGCTGGCTTCCTTCCCACTCTTTCGTGGTAAATTTAGTAAGTTAAAAAAAAAAAGTTAGTAAAAACTTAACAATCTTTCCACAATATTATGCAGACCAATGATGAAAAATTTTAATAGTGCCTAGAACCAAGCAATACCAAACCACTTGTTTTTCTCCCTTCTTTGACACTGATTCATGTCTAGCCAGTGAGGATATAACCTTTCAGTCACATACATTCTGCTTTACCGTGGAATGTATTGTATAGGAAAGAAAAAAAAAGTTTAATGAGCTCAAGAAAGATTTCAGCACTTTAGTTTCTCTCAGACTACTTTCTAGGCCTGAAAACCTAAAATTCTGAGTCTGTTCAGATAAAACTGTATATATCACATTTGTTATGTGTATTGGTCCAGATGTGAAATTATTAATAGAGTTGGAATGGTACTCTAAAATTTTTTAGTTTAACCAGTTCAAATTAAATTTCAGTCAAACAAATATTTTAAGTGCCTGTTTTTGCAGGTAACTGTTTCAGACAGTAAAGTCTAAAAAAGAAAAGAAAAAGAAGTAAAATCTACTGGCAAGGAACTTCCATTCTGCTAGAGCCATGCTGGTGAGCCTATGGCACATGTGCCAAAGATGGCATTCAGAGACCTCTCTGTGGGCCAGTTAGTTAAAAGAAAGGCAGAGGGATTCCTGCAGATTTGCTCCCTTCCCCCCTCTTCACTACTCCTCCCTGCCTCTCTGCCCAGCAGCCCAATGGAAGCACTTACTTCCTCACCCTGAGCAGAGCACTCAAGCCACTCCCTTTCTCCCACCCCTGTCTGGGGTAAGGGGGTAAGGGGAAGCACAACAAGCACCCAGTCTTGGGGGGAACGGGGTCATGGCACATAGTGTCTAAAAGATTTGCAATCACTGTACTAGAGGAATAAAATTTGATCAAAAGGTAAAGATTTTGTAGCAAAGGATAAGGACTAAATATGTGATTTCATATGAAGAGCAGACTTTGAAATAAGGAATAAAGTTTCCAGGTAAGGAAACTTTCTGTATCAAAACAGGCTGAACATTCCCTAAAACTTATAAAAGGAGATAAAGGAAAAAAAAAACAAGGAAAAAGTTCTGTGTATATGTGTATGCATACATATATATGTGTTTTATAACAATTTTTTAAATCTTTTTATTTAATTAACTAATTAAGAGTATTTTTCCATAGTTAAATTATTCATGTTCTTTCCTTTCCCCTTCAGTCTCCCCCGCCCTTCCTGGAGTCAGTGACCTATTCCACTGGGTTTTATATGTATCATTGTATAACAAATTTTTCTAACAGTTTTCCAGATATAACAGTCGAACTTCTATGTTCATAATTTCAGTGTTTATTAAATTATACTTTTTATTATAGAGTATAACAATCCCAAAAATGATACATTTCTATATACTAATTAAAACAGAAAACAATTATATGTAAAACTGCAAATCTCTTACATTTAGTTACTTTATTAAGTATATAAATTAAGCATGTTCAAAACTGTCCTGCTCCGCTGTATATCTTTCTGCGGACTTTTAAAATTTTTCAGTGATTCTCATCATTTTTTTATGGCACTAATTGATCTATCTCCTAAATACAATTCTTATAGCAAATTAACATTACCAACTACTAAATTAACATTGACAAATAACATTGTTAACTAAAACAAATTACCATCTTTTTAAAAGTGTGTCACATTCTGAACATTGAGTATATTACCTTTCTGTCACAATTTGGATAGCATTTTTAAGTCCTCTGTATTTTTCATTTGACCATAAGCCTATGAAACTTTGTTTTTCTTTACAATAGTATTCTTTTCTTTACTTTTTAAATTTTATTAATAGAATTCATTTCTAAGTATCTTAGCACCTTCCTGTCCACCCTGCACTCTAGAAGGCATCTTTGGGCAAACAGATACTCATGTATAGATTATGTCTTTCATGTTTCCATTTTTTATTTCATTCTCTGAAGGTTAACATTCACAAGTTATTCTTCAATTTAAATCTGTAACTGTGTATAGTGTCCTCTTAGTTCTTCTTGTATCACTAATCATTTTCTCATGTAGTTCTTTCCAACTTTTTAAAATTAATCTGCTCATCTATTTCATATAGCATAATAGTATTCCATCACAATAATGTATCACAGTTTGTTGAGCTGTTCTCCAATTGATGAACATCCCCTCAATTTCTAATTATTTGCCACCAGAAAGAGAGCTTCTATAAAAATTTTGGATCATATAGCTTCTTTTCCTTTTTCCTTGAATCTTCTTAAGAAATAGACCCAGCTGAGTATAAAGGTATGACAGTTTTATAATTCTCTGAGCATTATTCTAAATTGCTCTCCAAAATGGTTGTATAGTTCAACCAACAGTATAATAGTGTCCTCTTTTTTCCACATCCCCTTCAATATTTGTCATTTTAGCCAATCTGATGGGTATGAGATGATATCTCAGAATTGTGTTGGTTTGCATTTTGGCAACACTTGTTTTATTTATACAAAACTTTTCAATTTAATATATTCAAAATTATCCGTTTTACTTTTCACAATACTCTACATCTCTTGTTTACACATAAATTCCTCTCCTATCCATAAATCTGATAAGTAATATAATCTTTATTCTAATTTGCTTATGATATCTCCTTTTAGGTCTAAATCATATATCTATTTTAAGCTGATATTAGTGAGTAGTGTAAGATATTGTTCTATACCTAGTTTCTGCCAAACCACTTTCCAGTTGTAACAACAGTTTTTACCAAAGAGTGATTTCTCATCTCAATAGCCTGAGTCTATTTTTCTGTTGTTGTATGTCTTTGTTCCACTGATTTACCTTTCTATTTCTTAGCCCAGTGATGGGCAAACTTATAAAGAGGGGGCCAAAGGAAAGGAAATGCACATCTGTCAGTCTGTTTCTAAGGCAACTCTTTCAGAGTTTCATTGTATTGTATCCTATTCATTGTATTCTTCAGATTAGGAATAATGTGCTGCAGCTGGGATAGAACATTTACTTAGCCAATACCAGATGGTTTTAATAATTTCATTTCAAAATCTGGTACTGCTAGACCTCCTCCATTTACTTTTTTTATTAATTCTTTTGTCCTTCCAAATGAATTTTGTTATCATTTTTTCTAGCTCAGTAAGGTAGCTTCGGTAATTTTATTAGTATGACATTAAATAAGTAGATTAGAGAAAATTGTCATTTTAATTATATTGATTCTGCCCAGCCATGAAAATTAATATTTCTCAAATAATGTAATGACTTTATTTGTGTCAAGGTTGTTTTGTAATTATATTCTTGTAATTCTTTGATTTGTTTTTACTAGTACACTCCCAGATTTTTTATTTTATCTGTAGTTATTCTTAAAGGAATGTTTCTTTCTGTCTCTTCTTGCAGGACTTTGTTTATAATATATAAAAATTCTGATGATTTATGTGGGTTTATTTTATATCCTGCTACTTTGATAAAATTATTGATAATTTTAGCTGGCTTTTTAGTTGATTGACTATGGTATTCCATATATACCATCATATTTTTTTATAAAAAGAGATAGCTTTATTAGCTTTTTGCCCATTCTGATTTCTTTAATTCTTTTTCTTTTATTGCTATTGCTATGATTTCCAATACTGTGTTAAATAATATTGGTGATAATGAGCACCTTTTTTTCACTTCAGATCTTGTTGAGAATGCTTTCTAGCCTCTTCTCAATACAAATAATACTTAATGATGACTTTAGGTAAATGTTTCATATAATGTTTAGAAAAAAATTCATTCATACCTATACTTTCCGATGTTTTTAATTGAAATGAGTATTGTATTATATCTAAGGCTTTTTCTGCATCTGGTCAGAACTTTTGTAATTAACAATCAATTATGTAGTTTTCCTTACATTAAACCATCCTTGCATTCCTGGTCTAAATCCTGTTTGGTCACAGTCTTTGTGATATATTTGTAATCTCCTAGCTAGTATTTTAATTACATTTTTTGCCTCTATATTCATTAATGAAATTGGTCTATTATTTTCTTTCTCCGTTTTTGCTCTTCCTGGTTTAGGTATCAGCAACAAATTTTTTCATAAAAGTAGTTTGGTAAAACTTCTTACCCATTATTTCATATAATTTATTTAATATTGGGTATTAGTTGATATTTAAATGTTTCATAGTATTTGCTTGTGAATCCATCTGGTTCTGATGCCTTTCAAGTTGTTGGGGTTTTTTTGTTGTTGCTGGGTTTTTTTAGGAAATTAATTTATGATCTGATCGATTTCTTTTTATAAAATAAGGTGGTTTTTTTTAATTTTTCTACTTCCTCCTCTGATAGTATAGGCAGTTTATATTTTTGTAAGTATTCTTCCACTTCACTTACATTGTTCTTATTAAATTTATTAGCATATAATTAAGCAAAATAACTCCTAATAATTGCTTTAATTTCATCTTCACTAGTGGCATAATTGCCCATTTCATCTTTAATGCTAGTGATTTGGTTTTCTTCCCTTTTTTAAAAATCATATTCACCAATGATTGATATTATTGTTTGGGTTTTTTTTTTAATTTATTTCACCTTTAATTTTGGGATTTCTAATTTGATGTGTAGTTGGTAATTTTAAGTTTTTTCTAGTTTTTTTTTTAATTCCCAGTTCTTTGATCTTTTTTTTCTGTTTTATTAACATAAGCATTTAGAAAGCATTTACTACTTTTATACTTTTACTACTTTCATAGGTTTTGATATGTTATTTCATTATTATCATTCTCTTTAGTGAAAGTGTTTCTATGATTTGTTCTTTAACCTATTCATTCATTAAGATTACGTTACTTAATTTCTCATTAATTTTTTCTTTGTGTTTCCATGGTCCTTTATTGTATACAATCTTTATTGCAATCTAAATCGTACTTCTTTATCCTGAAAATTCCTCCAGAAAAGAATGAACTTCATTCTTCTACTTTTCTAAATTTAACTGTTTTTGTGTACAAACATGTAGTCAGTTTTTGTAAAGGTTCTAGTCTTGTCTATTCCTTTTCACTTCTCTCCAGATATCTATCATATTTAGTTTTTCTAAGATTCTATTTATCTCCTTGACTTCTTATTTATTTTTTTTATTAAATTTATCAAGTTCTGAGAGGGGAAAATTTCCATCTGTAATTCATTTAGCTTTTCCTTTAAAATTTTGGTTGCTATAACATTTGCTGCATATAGGTTTAATACTGATAATGCTTCATTATCCATGGTACCTTTTAATATAAGTTAGTTTCTTTGTTTATCTCTTGATTTTTCCACTTTAACTTTGTCAAACATCATGATTGCTACCCCTACTTTTTTTGTTTCAGCTGAGGCATAGCATGTTCTACTTCAGGCCTTAATTTTTATTCTATATGTGTCTCTCATTTTTTAGTATGTGTTTTATAAATATCTATTATCCAGTTTTGCTTTTTGATCCAGTTTGCCACTCCTTTCCATTTTATTGATGAATATGTCCCATTCATGTTTGTAGTACTCCATTTTTCCTTCTTTCTCTCCTTTTGTTGTATCCTTCTTCAGATATCTACTTTCTTTTGTATCCTTCTTCAGATATCTACTTTCTTTTGTCCACTAACTCTCCAGTTCATACTCCTTTTTAGAACCCCTCCCTCATTCTCTCCCCTTGCCCTCCTAGTTTTAAATCAACCCATGCTTTTAAAGTTACCTTCTGTCTTACCTCCTAGTTCTTATTCTATCCCCCTTTCCAAAGCTTCCTTCCTGATCCCTCCACCCTGCCCTTCTATTTCTTGATATGAATTCCCTTCTAAAAATCCTTCTTTTCTTATCCTGATGAACTGTCTGTTATCCCCTCTACCTTGCCCTCCTAATTCTCTGTATATACCCCCTTCTAAGGAATCCCTTTTCTTATCCCTTACCCTCTTTTATCTTAATCTACACCTCCTTGTCTTAAATCATTAGTCCCCTAAGGGAACTATTAGTCCCTCCCTTATCCTAACCCCTCATCCTCCTGTTTCCAAGAAGAGTTTTACCCTTCTTCCAGTTGTATATGTTATTCCCCCTTTAACCCAGATCTGATGAGAAGAGTTCTAGTATTACCAGTCCTCTACTTCTTCCTCCCCTTCTCTGAGATAGTTTTCCCACTCATACCTCTTATATAAGATAATTGTCCCATTTTACCTCTTCCAACCCTATTTTATTGTTATTTTTAACTCCTTGCATTATATTCAACTTGACCTTAAGTCTTATATCTATGTATGTTCTTTGAAACTATCTATGATATCATTCTTAAAGGTCACAGATAATATTTTTCCATAAAAGAAGTAAAATTTCAGTTCCCTTATAATTGATCTTTCATGTTTACTTTATGATTCTTGTAGATCTTGTAGATCAGATTTTCTTCAGAGTTCTGTCTTTTCCCCTGCAAAATAGTTGAAACTCCTTTAGTTTGTTAAATATCCATTTTTTGCCTTGTATAATTATACTAATCTTTGCTAAGTTTCTTATTCTTGATAGTAAAATCAGCTCCTTTGCTTTTCAAAATACTATGTTTCATCCCCTTCAAAGCTCCTAAGTCTTGTGTTATTCTGACTCTAGCTCCACAGTATTTAAATTGGGGTTTTATTTTCTCCTTAACCTGGGAATGACGAACCTCAGCAATGATGTGCCTGTGCATTTTCATATCTTGGGATCTCTTTGCAGTAGTAATTGGTGAATTCTTTCTATTTCTATTTTATCCTCTAGTTCTTGAACTTCCAGGCACGTTTCCTTAATGATTTTTCCATTTAAAAAAAATAATCACCCTTAATATTCTTGACATTTTTATTCCTCCAGCTGAGAAATCTCATCAAAAAGCATAATTATTAAATGTTGAATGAAATGTTTGAGTTGTGTTGACCTTAGATCCAGTATTCTATAACCATTTTGTCACTTTACTTCATAAAATATACTGAGAGGGCACTTACTTCTTTTCCCTATTTGAATGTGGGCACTTCCTCATCTTATAGTCCCTTTTTATTGCTCAATTGTGTTTATTCTGTGTTACTCTTAACTGCTTTGTTGGCAGTTTTTCATTGTACTGCAGAGAATAACTATTTCAAAGTTGATCATCATCTATTATAGCTGTTACTGTGCACATTGCTTTGGTTTTGCTCACTTCACTTTACATCAGTCCATTTAAGTCTTTCCAAGTTTTTTTTTCTGAAAGCATCTTGCTCATTATTTCTTATAGCACAATAGTGTTCCATCACATATACCATAATTTATTGATTCATTCCCCAGCATTCTCCTCAGTTTCCAATCTTTGCCACCACAGAAAAAGCAGTTGTAAATATATTCCTTTTCTCTTTTTTAAAAAATTTCTTTGGAATACAGATCTAGTAGTGGTATTGCTGAGTCAAAAGGTATGCAATGTTTTGTAGCCATATGGGCATAGTTCCAAATTTCTCTCCAGAATGGCTGGATCAGTTTACAATTCCTCCAACAGTGCTTTAGTGTCCCAATTTTTTCACATCCCTTCTTAACATTTGTTATTTTATTTTTCTGTCATATTAGCCAATCTGCTAGGTATGCTGTGGTACCTCAGAATTGTTTTAATTTGCATTCCTCTAATCAAGAAAGATTTAGGGAACTTTTTCATGTGACTATAGATAGCGTTAATTTTTTTTTCTCTGAGAAATACCTTTTCATATAATTTGACCATTAATTAATTGAGGAATGATTGGTTTTCTTAGTTCTCTATATATTTGAGAAATGAGACCTTTGTCAGAGAAACTTGCTGTAATTTTTTTTTCATTAGCTGTGTTACTGTGTATTTCCCTCAATGTCATTTCCCCACTTTTTATCCTTTTCTGTCTCACCTTTCACCTTGTTCCTTTTCAGAAGTATTTTGCTTCTGTTCACCACTTCCCCCAATCCTCTTCCTTTTGTCAACCTTCTCTCTTCCTTTCCCATAGGGTAAGATAGATTTCTATGTTGAAATGAGTGTGTATGTTTATTCTTTCTTTGAGCCAGTTCCAGTGACAGTAAGGTTTAAGCATTATCCCCCTCCATTGTGAAGTTTTTGCTTTCATGCCTCTTTTATGTGATAATTTACCCAATTCTGTTTCCTTCTTCTTCCAGGGTATCCATCTTTCTCATCCCTTAATTTTTTTTGGATATAATTCCATTATAATTATCTCCCTTTCTTACTCTTCAATTTTTTTTAGATATTATCCCATCATAGTCTATTCACTCACATGCCTTCTATCTATGTATATACTCTACTCTAATAATGATCAAGTTCCTAGGCATTACAAGTATCATCTTCCCATGTACAAATATAAACAATTTAACCTTATTGAATGCCTTATGATTTTTCTTTACTGTTTTCCTTTTATGCTTCTCCTGAATCTTATATTTGAAAGTCATATTTTTCTATTTGGCTTTGGTTATTTGTCAGGAAATGCATGAAAGCCCTCTTTATTAAATATTCATTTTTCCCCAGAAGGATAATACTCATTTTGCTGGGTAAGAAATCACTGGTTGTTTTTCTAGTTCTTTTGCCCTCTGGAATATCACATTACTACAGTGGTTCCCAAACTTTTTTGGCCTACTGCTCCCTTTCCAGAAAAAAATATTACTTAGCCCCCTGGAAATTAATTTTTTAAATTTTAATAGCAATTAATAGGAAAGATAAATGCACCTGTGGCCATTACCACCTCCAAGGATCGCTGCAGCACCCACCAGGGGGCGGTAGCGCCCATTTTGGGAATCACTGCATTACAAGCACCCAGTCCTTTAATGTAGAAGCTGTGAAATCTTGTTATCCTGTCTGTGGATCGACAATATTTGAATTTTTTCTTTCTTAATGATTGCAGTATTTTCTCCTTTAATTCTGGGCTTTGGCTATGATATTCCTGGGAGTTTTCATTTTTGGATCTCCTTCAGGAGGTGATCAGTGAATTCTTCTTATTTCTATTTTATTTAATTTTGGAATATTAGGTCAGTTTTATTTGATAATTTCCTGAAATAGGATGTATACGCTCTTTTTTTTTAAAATCATATCTTTGAGATAGTCCAATATTTCTTAAATATCTCTCCTTAATCTAATTTCCATGTTAGTTGTTTTTCCAATGAGATATTTCACATTTTATTCTATGTTTTTCTTCTTTTTATTTTTATTGCTTCTTGGTATTTCATATAGTCATTAGCTTCCGTTTGCTCAATTCTGATTTTTAAGGAATTATTTTCTTTAGTCAGCTCTTGTATCTACTTTTCCATTTGACCAACTATGTATTTTAAAGTCTTTTCTTCGTTCTTTGTGTGTGTGTGTGTGCATCCTTTACCAGGTATTGACTTTTCTTTCATGATTTTCTTGTATTGCTCATTTCTTTTCTCAGTTTTTCCTCTACCTTTTTTGCCTGATTTTTAAAATCTATTGTGAGCTATTCCAGGAATTCTTTTTGGACCTGAGTCCAATTTCATTTTTTTTTCCTTTAGATGTTTTGGGTGTAACTGTTTTGATTTCACTGCATTCTTCTGAGTTTGTGTTTTGATTTTCCCTATCATAGTAACTTTCTATGGTCAGGTTCTTTTTTTTATTTATTACTAATTTTTTACAGCCTATTTCTTGACTTTTAACTTTATGTTAAAGTTGGCCTCTGCTCCTAGGGTTAAGCAGGCATTGTCCCAAGCTTCAGATTTGTTATTGTTATTTGAGATATTTTTAATTGTGTTAAACTCTTTGTGGTCCAATTTGGAGGTTTTTTCTTAGCAAAGATACTAGCATAATTTCACATTTCCTTCTCCAGTTCATTTTTCAGATGAGGAAACTGAGGCAAACAGGGTTAAGGGACTTTCCATTCATCACACAGCTAATAAGTATCTGAAATCAGATTTGAAATCAGGGATGTAAATATTCTGACTCTAGGCCTGGCATTGTGTCCCTTTACTCCATCTAGCTTCCTCACATTATACTAAATCATTGCAAAAAGCATCTAATAGTAAAAAAAACCATCAAATTGGTATTTTTAAAGTCCCTTCATTTCTTTAAAGAATAAGAATATTTGGACAGAAAATCTTTTTTTTATTTTTTTATTTTAAAGTATTTTTCCGTGGTTACATGATTCATATTTTTTCCCCTCTCCTTTATCCTCTCCCCTCCAGGAGCCAACAAACAATGCCACTGGGTTATACATGTATTATCACTCAATACCTATTTCCATATTATTCATTTTTGTATTATTTGGTCCTATAGGGATAGAGAACCATTGGAATTTATTGAGAAAATTAGTGACAGACCTGTGCTGTAGGAATATCACTTTGAAAGCTGTGTTAACAAGAATTTGCTGGAAAAGATAGCTGAGATTCTTCAAGACAGGCAGGATCCAAAAAGATCTTGATAAGTTAGAGCATCAGGCTTACTCCAAGATGAAAATCAATAACGATAAATATAAAGCTCTACACTTTGTTCCCCCCCCAAAAAAATCAGCTTCATAAGTAGAGGATGGTGAAGACATGATTAGGCAGTAGTTTTTCTGAAAGGAATTGGGGTGGGGTGGGGGGGCGGGGTTAGTACACTGCAATCTTAGTATCAACTGTTCTATGCCAAGAAGAAAAATAAAGTGATCTTGGGCTTCTTTAAGAGAGGCATAGTTTCAAAAAGCAAGGAGTTAATAGATATGCCCTGAGACGATCACATTGTAATAGTCTATTTTAGGAGATTTTTAGGCTAGAGATTATACAGAGAAGGGCAAACAGATTTATAAAAGGATATTAGGAGACTAAGCTGAAGGAACTGAGATGTTTAGCCTAGAGAAGAGAAGATACTAGGAAACATGAGAGTTCTGTTCAAGTTTTTTTTAAGGACTGTCATGTGGAAAAGAGAATTAGCTTTTCTTTTTGCCTGAGAGGGCAGAACCAGCAGCAGTGGTTAGAAGTTTATAAAAAGGCAAATTTACATTTGTTATAAATCATTTCCTAACAATTAGAGCTGGAATGTGCTGCCTCCGGAGTCATCTGAGTTGCTTTCCCCTCATTACAAGGACCAAATGTTAGGAAGGTAGTAGTTTGAGATTCCTTTGGAGTGTGAAAACTGTTGGACCATTATCACTTTCAAAATAGTCACCTTGGGTGGCTACCAACTTATCCCAACAAAACCTCCTAGCATATATAATACCTTATACCCACTAATAAATAAATAAAAATTTATTGAACTGTTCATATGCTTCATTTGGTAACTCATTGATATTGTATTCCCAAGTATTAGCACAGTGCTGTATGCAATAGCCAAAATAAATGTGGCAATTTTTTTTGTACTGGTAATAATGCCTAAATTTATATAGTTTATTTTTTTTAACATTTTTTTAAACCCTTAACTTCTGTGTATTGACTCCTAGATGGAAGAGTGGTAAGGGTGCTATATAGTTTATTTTTGAAGATTTTCAGTTGTAATGATTTTCATTTTCCCATGCTTTTTAAAAGTCTTATAGGCTTAAGGTGGAACTATGAATAAGAGTGATTACTAGAGATAGATTGTAGAAAATGAGACTTCATTCCACTTATCATATAGGTTTTATACAAATCTGAAGATTCTTGTTAGCATGACATCATAGAGCTAAATTTGCAATATTCCTTAGAAATAATAGAATCCAGTCTCCCTTTTTTAATTCTTTTGTTGGACTGATGCCTTTTAATTTTACACAAGTTATTTTCCAAAATACTTTCCCTTGTGGCAAAAAAAAAAAATGTTAAACAAAACCAAATAAGAAACATTCTACATTATGATCAGCTGCCTCTGTACAGATAAATAGAAATTGTATTTTATCATCAGTTTTACTGTACCAAGATTGGTCATTATATTTAATTAGGATTCAGCTACCTTTCAGTGTTGCTTTCATTTTCATTAATGTAGTCATTTTATTTATTTATTTTTCCTTTTAAACCCTTACCTCCCATCTTGGAGTCAATACTGTGTATTGGCTCCAAGGCAGAAGAGTGGCAAGGGTAGGCAATGGGGGTCAAGTGACTTGCCCATGGTCACACAACTGGGAAGTGTGCGATGCCAGATTTGAACCCAGGACCTCCCATCTCTAGGCCTGGCTCTCAATCCACTGAGCTACCCAGCTGCTCCCAATGTAGTCATTTTATATATGATTCTTCTAGTTCTGCCTATTTCCCTCTCTACCCATTTATGCAAGTCTTCCCATGCTTTTTCGAATTCTTCACATCCCTCATTTTTTACTATATGCATAAACCAGTTTTTAGATCATACCTTCTCCAGTAGATAGTACCTGCTTTATTTCCACTTTGCTACCACCAAAAAAAAAAAAAATGCTCACGTGAATGTTTTATTATATATGGACCCTTTCTGGTTTTTTTTTTTTTTAATTTTCTTTCAGTATTATGCCCAGTGCTAAGATCACTATATCAAAGAATGTGAATAGTTTATTGACTTTTCTCACAAAATTCCAAATTATTTTGGAATAATTTAACTCAGGCACAGTTCCAACAGCTCTATGTTTTTGTAATTGCCTTTCCATAAACCCTCTAACACTGACTACTTCAAATTTTTTTCCAGTTTGACTGGCATGAGATACAATTTTAATATTTAATCAAATCGCATCAAATTTTTCTTAGTGAGTTGGGGCATTTTATCATATTGTCATTGATAGTCGCAATTTCCCTTTCTAAACTCTTCCTAACCTTTGACTGGTTCAACTATAGTAGATGACTTTTGTTCTTTACATATTTGTGTCGGTTCCTTATAGATCACAGATACCAATTGTAATGGGAAAAGGGGGTTTCTTGGGTTGAATATATTAAAAGGTTGGTCACCAGGGGAAATTTCCCCAATTAAGGAATAACCTCAAGTTAAAATTGACTCTTATGGAAATTTATTTACAATTGAGAAGAGGTAGAAGAAATAAGGAAATAAGAATCTAACACAGTAGGTAAATTGCTATGATCTCCTATTTAATCCAGGTAGATCTAATTAACCCAAGCCTAGAGTCAGAGGGCCAGAGGCAGCAAATGAAGCAAAAGCTTCAGTCACAGAGTCTCTGTTAAAGGGAATTTCCTTAAGAGAAGTTCAGGAAGATTGAATCTTTAAACTCACCACATGGAATTCCAAAGAAAGAATTTAAGAACGGTCTCACCAAGGTTTCAGGGTCCCAACCAGCACTCCTCCACAAACCAAAAGAGCTAGAAGAGTTCACCAGAAGCCTTCTTCTCCAGAAGACCTCCTAACTCATTCAACTCTCTCTTTTTAAAGGGGTCACTTATGCGTCACTTCTTGTATCTCCCTCTTAGTTTGCATGTCCAATCACAACATATGCTTCTCTTAGGATTGCCTAGGGGGCAGTCAATCAATTCTGATTCATCACCCACTCTAGCACTCCTGGATTACAGACCTCCCAAAACTGGAGATGTTCTCACCTTTGGTGATTAAATCTAAAGAAGGGCAGTGTAGACTTAATTTAATTATCACACAATCTTATGTTATAGGAACTTGTAAAACTCCAATTAATGGTTTTTTTCTCTCCCTATATAGATTTTCTTTGTGCAAAGATTTTTAGTTTTGTAGAGTTGAAATTATCTATTTTATGATTTCCCTTATGTTGTTTGGTAAATTCTTCTGTTTTCTTCTGATTGTTTTTAATAACCTGAGTATTTGTATCTAGCTCTATTTTATTGCTTAAGTCAATATTATATGATCTAAAATACTAATTTAACTTAATATCTGCCAAACCACATTTTAATATTTTTTCTCATTATTCTTATTAATAATGAGTTTTTGTCCCACTTGTGCTTTTACAACCTCCTTTTTTTGGTAAAGAGTGAATTGAGGCCCACAGAGATTGTGTCGCGTACCCATGTTCTCAGAAGGACTAAGCTTTCTAACAGTTTATCACAAATTTAATGATTATATGAAAATCAATACAGGTAGATTTCTTAAACTATAAATCTGACATATATTTTCAATCTCTCTAGTACAGTGTTATAAAAAAGTAAGTAATCTGAGTGGGTCTCGAAGGCAGTTTGGGTATGAGGAAGGATAAAGGGGATATACGTGATTATAAGGTGGTTGGAAGAGGAATGAAGATAAGGTAAGGTTTATAGGAGATAAGGGAAATGGGATATGTAGGAGAGGGTAGCTCAAACAGGATTATTCACAGAGGCTAGAGACAGAGGATTTTGGGGAAGATAGGCTGAACCCTTCCAGGTAAAGAAAGATATCTCTATAGGCACAAAGGAGTTGCCAGTGAGAAATGTTTTAACTCAGGCTGGAGTGCTTCTCTAGTCAGTTTCCAAAGTTCCTCGAGGGAGGAGTCAAAGGGGCTCCTCCCTGCCAGAGAAACTGTTAGTTGGAGGAAGTCTCAGGTAAACACTTCCTGCCAAGATGGATGCCCGCAGTTCCCTCAAGAAAATAAAAGAAAATGATTCCTTGTCTTGATTTTGACACAGTGATTCACCAGAGGGTTTGAAGAGGTAACAAGGGAATTTATTGATACCAGGGTCAGTCAGAAGGGGAGAGGGGTTTAGGGCTTTCTAATTGCTGCTAGGGAGAAGGGGGAGGGGGGAAGGGTGGCAGGAGAGGTTTAGACTGAGAGAGCCTGCTCTCCCAGTCAGGAAGATTTGACTGCCTTTTAAGTAAAGTCTTTATCAAATCACTAAAACTAGGGGTAACTTATTTGAGGACACTCTACTTGTCTATAGAAACTAAACCCACAATGTCCAGTCACCCAACCCTCCCTTCCACCCAGGGCCCAAAGGAAATTCAGGGGAAGAGAAGGGATGTAGATGGAGAGATTAGGGAGAGGTCCAGAGAAATGAGATAGGTCTAAATTTCCCCAAGACGAGATAAGCACAGGCCAAGGCCAAAGCAATTAGGCTAAAGCCAAGCCAAATGGGCGAAGCCAACAGGCTAAGCCAAAGCAAAAGCCTTCAGCCACAGGGAAAGCCAGAAGGCAAAAGCCTCATCAGTTGGAACTTCACCTCTATTTATAGCTTTAAGTTCTAACTGCCTTTCTGAAGATTCTAAGTCTTTTAACTGATTTTTGTGACCATTAGAAATTACAGAAGCAAAAAGTTTCTGTTAGCCACCTCACATTACAACAGTGACAGGCAAACTTTTTAAGAGGGGGCCAAAGGAAAGGAAATGTTCATCTCTCAGTCTGTTTCTAAGGCAACTCTTTCAAAGTTTCATTGTAATGTATCCTACTCATATTCTGCAGATTAGGAATAATTTCATTCATAAAATTCATAAAAACATTTCAGGGGGCCGCATCTGGCCCTCAAGCCATAGTTTGCCCATCTCTGCTCTAGTATATACATAGTAGTCCTCTGCTGTTTCCCCAAGTTAGGCATAATGGCCCTAGCTGCATGAAAATGATCCCTTTTCTATGCCTTCTCACCTGCTTCTCAGTACATCTGGCTATCTACTATTTGGAGCATTCAAGAACACAATGAATGTAAAAATTTAGAGACTAAGCAAAATATTATTGTTCCTAACATTTTATACCTTTATAATTTTTTTATTTATGACTATATAGATTTTTTATATTGGTTTTTCAGATCTGTTAAAAAATGTGTTGCGTTTTTTATAATATATGTAATAATTGTGGTTTTTTGTTAGGTGTTCCTGATATGGAGAGGTAGAGTAAGAGAAGGGGAGGTATGATATGTTTGTAGAAATGAGGAGAGGAGGAGAAAGAGAGAATAAGAGAGAGATTCTCCTATTATAGGCCTTGTAAATTTTATTATATGTTGTATCCTCTTTACTAGGTAGCTTGCCTTCTATAGTGTCATTATGGAACGAACCTCTTGCCAGCAATTTATTTCTGTTTTATTAATGAAAAAGTAAAAAATAATATAGTCAAATGAATTTTTTTTTAATTTTTAAAGTTTCCTTAAATGAATGTGTACCTGGTTGGGTTTTCTTTTGTTTTGTTTTTTTTGTACACAGGAAAAAGAGGTGCTGTCTTACTATTTAAACCAGGAATCGTAGAAATATAATAAACCATTTGAGAAATTTGATCTCCCCAGTAAGCAGTGGACCTTGAAAGATTGACTTGGTTTCATCAGTCCCTCTTTTGGGGTAAGTATAGAGTGTTCTCTCTCTCTCTCTCTCTCTCTCTCTCTCTCTCTCTCTCTCTCTCTCTCTCTCTCTCTCTCTCTCTCTTTCTCTGTATCTCTATCTGTCTCTTCCCGTTTTTGAACTTATATATTTTTCCTTCTCTATAGAGAGTTGATTTTCACTAAATGTAAAAGACATTTGACAGTTACAAATTAAAATGCCAGATGACATGCATCAGACAGGCAAAAGAATTATTCAGTTAATTTTGAAGTTAGTTGTTACATTTCTTTATGCCTGTTACATGTTGAAGACCCTACCTAAATCATTAACTTGCATTGGTTATAACATAGGTATCAGAACATGTCATTAAGGAAGGACACAGTTCCACCAGAAATCACAATGAAATATGTACCTCAATTAAAAAACAAACATTTACTCTAAAAAATTCTGTTTGTATCAACAAAAATAAAAATAATACTTGACTCATTGACCAAAGACCAAGTTAATAGTAAACTTTTGTCTACCACCTAATGATACATAAATGAGAGTGATCTCTTCCATTAAAAACCAAGCTTCTTTTTCACTCATTGTATATCTGGCATACTTCTAACCTTGAAAGAGCATTAGCTTTGAAATTTCCAAACAAGTTACTGTGAATATTTCCCCAAGACTTTTAATTTAATTGTTAAATTAAAATTTAACAATAACTGCCTTTTCAAAATGTTAACAGATAAGTTTGTTGCCCATTTTTACTCAAAATATCTTGGCATTCCAGACTTCAAATGTTATAAGGAATTAATGTCTTAGTAGTTTGTAAGATATTAGTTATAATGAAAATAATTCATCCTCTTTTGAGTTTTCAATAGTTTTTATAAGGCAGACTTAGAAATAGACTATGTAAGTGGATTCTTGCAATCCAGGTCTGAAGGGCATTTTAACAATTCTTATAAATGTACAAATTTCCAGTGCCAGAGTTATGCTTTTCATGTCACTTTGTTTTGTAATTCATCAAATAGAATGTGTAATAGTGAAAGTTCAAAATCTCCTATAGACACCGATGATATGATCTTTAAATTAGGTATGAGAAGACTAAAGGAAAGGGACAGTTTTCAACCCTTGTCCTCCTAGACCTTTGTCCTAGCTTTGGTGTGCAAAAGATATCATCGGGTAAAAACTAGATGTGTAGCAAATAATACATTGTAATCCAAAAAGGACAGAATACTATCAGACATTATTTTTCTTCAGTTAACTAAGTTGGACACAAAACAAAAGAAGAAAAGTAGATCTTAATACACATCAAAAAGGAGAGCTTGAAATCAAGAAATGAGTAATATAGTTTGAATGCAGCTATGATAATTTTTATAGTTGAAAAGAACCTTGGAAATCTTTAACTCAACTGCCCATTTTGCAGATGAATTAAGTACCTTGCTCAGTCCTATAACTAATTTTTCCTTATCATATTGTCCACTCTTAAACTTTAGCCCCCAACAGAAAAGATTAGTTCTGTTTTGTCTTTGTTTCCCTTGTGCCAAGCACAGTGTCTCATACATAGAAGCTATCTAATCTAAGATCATTTGAGCTGAACTAAATTGAATACAGGTGGATATGTAGTGAATAGAATTCTACATGGAGTCAAGAAGACCTGAGTTTGAATCCTGACTCAAGACATTTACTAATTATGTGACCATGGGCAAGTCACACAATCTCTCAATTTCTTTATTTGTAAAGTGATGAGTTGGGCTCAGCAGTCTCTCAGGTCAGTCATTCCTGCTCTAAATCTATGATCCTATGTTTCTGTGAATTAAAGTTATTGTCAGAGTTTGAATTAAAGCCCAGGTCTCCTCATTAAACTAATGTTCTTTCCCTTTATAATTAAGACTTTCAGAAAATAACTCTGTTAAGTCAGTATTAAAGGTCAGAAAAAAGTAAGTCTCATTGATATGTTTTATTTTCATTCCTCTACTTCCCAATATCTCTTTTCTCTCTCACCGACCCAGAGAACTGTCCTATGTAATAAATAATAAAAGAGAAAAAGCAGTTAAGGAAAATTAATATATTATCAACCAAGTCAAGAAATATGTGCATTGTTCCATACCCATTTTCCTCTACCCCAGCAAAAAAAAAGGAAAGGGGTATATTCTTGTGTCTGTTCTTCGGGGTCAAACTTGGTCATTATAATTTTACAGCATTGTTTCTATTTTTCATTTTTTTATTTTTCTTTCCATTTACATTGTTGTCATCTTGTATATTGTTTTACTCCATCATGTTTCACTTTGCATCAGTTCATTTAAATGTGCTTCTCTATATTTTTCAAGTATATTACTTTTTATGGGGCAATAGCCATTACCTAGTTCAAGGGTCAGTAGATGATAATCTGCAAGCTGCATCAGGCCCAAGAGTTTTTGTACCCACAAGCTAAGAATCAGTTTTTACATTTTTAAAATAGATGACCTTTGTCAACCCCTGGCATAGTTGATAGCCATCAATTTTGTTTGGCTAGATTGAGTAAGTAAGCATTTGTTAAGTACTAACTCTGTGCTAGCCTCTTTTAAGTGTTGGGGATAAATGCAAGTAAGTAAGATGGCATGCTACTTCAGAAAGTTTACAGTTCTAATGGGGAAGGAATTAAGGGGAGCTGCAGTGCTATGTTTCCTTTAGCAGGGCATGGCAATGGCAAATAAGTGCATTAGAGGCCTGGGCCCTGAGAACATAAGGCAAAATCTTCCCTAATGAAGGTGTAGTTCCAGATGATTGATCCAGATGTAGAGGCCATGTTGTGGAGATGGCCAAAAAATTCAAAGGAGGCCTAAGGTTGGCAAGATAAGATAAAAGCTCACCTAATAGAGTCACAAGTGGATTATTGGAGTAGTCCAAATGTTGCTACAAATATAAGATATATTTGAGACCTTCCTCCCCCTCCCCCCCATTTTTGACCTTTTAGGGATATATAGGACTAGGTAAAGTTTCTGAGCATGGACATTTTAGTCACTTTCTTAGAATAATTCTGAATTCCTCATAGAATTGTTGAGCCAATTCCAACTCCACAAACAGTGTAATAGTGTGTTTCTTTCTATAACCTGTAGAAATGATAAGTAATTAGGTAATGGATAACACCAGGGATATTATAATAAAACTAAGTGATTGTGGGTACACACACTGGGGTTTAGGAGAGACTGGACCAGGATGGAAAGACCAGAGTTTACTGGATTCACACAGGAATGGCAGTTGGTCTTAACTGTCACTCAGCTTCCCCTAGGCCAGAGTCTAGAAACAAGCAGGCAAGGTAAAAGGGATTAACTGGTTTTAATTATATTCAACTAAAAGGTGGAATAGGGATTTCTACTCTAAAACCTTAAAACCTAATGACAAAACCCACAGGGAAAGGGGAGGATTTTCCTACTCTAATCTAAAGATCTATGCAGGCAGGGCAGTAATGGAGTCTCTGGGTGACTGCCTCAGACCTGGACCTGCCAGGCTTGAGCAGCACAGCTAAGGGCTGATGTGGCTTTGGGGTTCTCACTGTAATCCACCGATGATCTCTGGATGCCAAGAGCCAAGGTGGTCCCAGGTACCAAGTTGAGAGGGTGTGCTTGAGACACTGTCTACCAGATCCCAAACTTCTCCTCTTCCCTTGGTACTGCACTATAGATCTTGTCCTCTTTGCTAGATGCCACCACCACACAGGATCCCAGGGAAATCAGGATGCAGGGTGTCCTTTACTCTGAGATCTCCCAGGGCTAACCACAGTTTGTGCTAACCCCTAATGGAGTTCCTCTCAGAGCACAAGTCACTTCTTCCTGCTCCTTCATTCCATCCTGGAATTCCTAGCTCCAGCTCTTTCCTACTAGATACACCTTAATTCTTAATTACTAACTAATCTAATCTTCCTTACAACAAACCCTTCTAACATTGACTATTCCCACCTTTTAACATCTTTGCCAGTTTGCTCTGTGTAAGTTGAAACATCATAGATGCTTTGATTTGCAGAAATCTATTTATAATATAGTTATTAATAATTTGTTCTTCTTTGGGGAACTATTCATTGTGTCATATATTGTGTCAGTTGCATGATACAAAATATATTCACAAAAATCAGCAGCATTTTCCCATAGGAGTAAAAAAATCCAGAAGGAAATAATAGAATAGGATGCCATATTCAAAATAGCTATAACATGCATAGGATTCTTGGGAATCAGTCTACAAAGACACACTCAAATTCATATAGGGTTGCAGAATGCTGAAAGAAATTATGGAAAGAAGGATTGATATTCAGTTCTTTAATCTGGACTCTACCATTATCATGAGGATATTTTTATAGTACTGGGCTAAATAATAAATATAAAATATATAAAATATATAAATAATAAAGAAATTCTTTCAGAGAAACAAATTTGGACTCTCAAGAAGTATTAATGAAGATTAATAGTACTAATGGAGGTAGCATACCATTTCAAAAACTCACATTATATTCTAAAGTAGTGACATCAGACCCAAATAAAAATAATCCCTCCAGGCTACATTCTGATTTTTAAAAAATACAAATTGACATTCTTAAGTTGTATTTTTATTTATTAAATAAGTATTTCCCAATTACATTTCAGTCTGATTATATAGCTCTGCTATGATTAATGCTGCATTAATCCTTAAAATTATCTAGTAATATAATACATCTATTAAAATAGATCAGTGAATAAATTCTGTATAAAGAACAATCAAAAAATTGAACTCAACTCAATGTTTCATAAACCTGAGAACATAAATTATTTTAGAATAAGGTCCTTATTTAACTACTTTTTGGAAAAATTAGAAAGAAGTTCTTGCTAAAACAGTTGGACAGAAATTAGTTTTCAAAAGGTATCTAATACCATGTAATAAGATGGGCTCAAAATGGATATGCAGCCTAAATATTAAAGCTCTCACTTTAAAACTGTCCAATTAGGAGAGATCTAGAAGACGTATGTATATCATATACATATATATCATATATATCGTATATATATATATATATAATAGAGGTAATCACAGAAGATAGAATAGATAATTTAGAATTACATGAAATTGAAAAGCTTTTGCACCAATAAAATCAATAGTTAAAAAAGGAAGTAGAAGGTTACAGGAGAAAAAAGATCTTTGCTTCAAATGGCTCTGATATCCAAGGTATATGGAGAACTATTACTCTTGGCTCTTAGGATAGAATAGATGGAGAGAAATTTTTGGAGAACCTAAATAGGAAAAAGTAATAGGATCATTATAGGAAGCATGTAATTGTAGAAAATTCTGTTTTATGTTTCTTTTACTTATTACTAAATATTCAAACTAATATTTCTAAACATTTATGAAGGGAAAAGTGATGCTATATACATGTACATATATATGTATATATATAAAACAATTCTGAATCCCTATATAATGTTTCCTGACCTCTTATTTCCATTGTTAATTCCTTTCTTGTCACCATTTACTCCTTTCATAAATATTTAAATGTTTTTAGTTTATTTTTTATTAAAATACCTTGTTAGAGATGAAATAGAAAGCAACTGTTGGAACCGATTGACTGTCAGCAACATTCATGTACAGTACATTCAGCAAATCCTCTAATGATACATGTGAATTAAACAAACACTTAAATTTCAGAAAGAAGTTAGTTTCTAAATCATTTTTCAAGGTATTTAATTCTAAATAGCAATCACAATTTTAGCTTTGGGCTTTTTCCATGAAGCTGTGAATAATTGTTAGGCAAGATTATAGGCCCCAGGCAAAGCCTTAGGAAATTTGTCTCTTCTGGCTAGTTAGTTATCCTCAGGGCCTCATAATGGTCTTTTAGATTGTATGATATGTTTTGAATTATAGGAAGTCATCAATACTCATTTTCTCAGTTTACTGTTGAGGACTCCCAGAATTCTGAAACTCAAACTGGCAAGATAATGTCTTACCAAAACCAGAATTATTAGTAGACTTCTTAGATCTAAATGTTATTCTGTCCTGAGGGATTGTTTTCCTTAGGTAAGTTAAAATGGGTTCCACCTAAAGTAAATATATCAATTTTCCCATCCATTGCAAAAAATGGTTGGAAAACCATGCCTGCCTCCTTGCACATGCGCACGCACGCGTGCACGCACACACACACACACACACACACACACACACACACACACACACAGAGAAAATAACAATTTATGTTCAGCTTTAGCAGCAGTGCAATACATGTGCTGAAAGTCTGATTAAAATACTTATAGGAGGCAGCTGGGTAGCTCAGTGGATTGAGAGCCAGACCCAGTGACTGGAGGTCCTGGGTTCAAATTTGACCTCAGGCACTTCCTAGCTGTGTGACCCTGGACAAGTCATTTAACCCCCATTGCCTAGCCCTTACCATTCTTTTGCATTGGAACCAATATACAGTATTGACTCCAAGACAGAAGGTGAGAGTTTAATAAATAAATAAGTGATTGAGTGAGTGACTGAATGAAAGAATCAATCAATCAATCAACATACCACTGCCAAAGTTATTTGCTTAAATATGACCATATGACTCTCCTACTCAGTCATCTCCAGTGCTTTCCTATTGCCTAACTAATGGGGTTCTAACAGACGTAAAAGGAATTTCAGCTTTGGGATTCTTTTATATTACCTTTTTAGGGATTTATTTGGGGGGGGAATTACATCTCCCATACACTGGAATAAAGTGAAAGTATAGTGAACATATCAGTATCAGTGATTTTTCATTTTGACCCAGTACTATTACCTGAAAAAAAGGAAATATCAGATTGCTCATCTTGTTTTCAAGCTTCTTTCTAAGAATATCACAGCCTCCTCAGTTAGGGTAACTCCTTTGTTTGAAATGTTTTTTTCACTTAAATAATCATTCAGCAAGCATTTATTAAGCACTGATGTGCCAGTTCTAAAAACTGAAGATTCAAAGAAAAATCCAAAGCAGTCTTTCCCCTCTAAGACCTTCCTTATACATATAAAAGTACACGTGTTTTTAAAAGGCATACATACAAAGTTGATAAAAGGAAACTGTAGACAGGAAGGACAAGCAACTATGGAGACCAGGAAAGATTCCTTGCAGGTAGCACCTAAAATTACTCCTGACATCTATCTTATATTCATTATGTACAAAACTGAGCTCATTATCTTTCCTCAGGACACCTCCCCCTTCTAAACTTCAGTATTCCTGCCAAATGTACTGCCATTCACATTCATAACCTCAGCATTAGTCTCATCTCCTTGCCCTCCCTTCTCTCACATAGCTACTCTTTTGCACAATCTGTCAGACTTTTCATAGTGAAAGCCTTCCCTTCACTCACCCAGCCATTACCTTCAGGCCCCCGTTGCTTCTTACCTAGGTGATTACAAAAACCCTTTTTTTCTCTTCTGTTGGAATCTGAGTTTCTTGATCTTGCCTATGCTGAGCCTATAGCCATTGATAAGCCCAGGAGCCTTGAATGCTCCTATTTCTGACCTGAGATGGTTCATGCCTCCCTCGGCAGCCTGGTGCCCTCTGCCCTCAGGGAAATCACTACTTTGGTTCCAGACTAAAGACTGTCTAAATCCACTGCAGCACAGAATACAGAATGATCTACCAGATGATAAACTTTTCCTATTAGTAACAGCACTATTCTCAGAAGGAGCTTTCTAATTGGACTCCCTGCCTTAAGGATCACAATTCCAGTACATGCTACATACCACTGCCAAAGTTATTTGCTTAAATATGACCATATGACTCTCCTACTCAGTCATCTCCAGGGCTTTCCTATTGCCTCAAATAATCAAATATATACTACTCCGTTTGGTTTTTAAAAGCCCTGCATAACCAGATTCCAACCTTCCTTTTAGCATCAATCATTAAGTATTAATTAAATGCCTTACTAAATACTAGCCCTAGTTCTGAAACTTTAGTAGCTTGGGCTATAGCACCTGTAGAAGCAGTTTCTGGCCTGTGCTTCATAGAGGATATACTATAAAACCTCCCAAGATGAAGGCTAAGGGCACTGGACTGGAAACACTGTCATTCTCAAGACCCTTGAGTATAAGATCCTGGGCTATCTCTTAATGTCTGAGGGAAGATGGTTATTAAAATGGTAATAATGGTAATTTGATTTGCCTGGCACATGCTGTCCCCTCTCCCTCCTAATGCTTTATTTGCCCTGTCTCTGACAGTTGATGGGAATGACTGACCCCTTCTCCACAGGAGTTGTTTCCCTATATGATGGCTGTACTAGAAGTAAGACTGATGGTCTTCAGGGAGTGATAGGGGAGGGGGTTTGCCACTTCCAGGGCTCCACTACCTGTCTGCCTGTTGGTGGTAGTTAGTCAACAGTTGTTCCAGTTAGCAATGAGGAAGGTGGTCTTCCTTTCCACAATGATCTGCACCCCACCCCCATGTTGGTTGTAAGGACTGGACTAGAAGAAGGTCTGGTTGTTGGGGAAGCATTGCTATTCTGAGTGTACTTGGGCTCAGGGTCCAGAGCTATCTCTGTCAAGATCTAAAGAGGAAATGAGAGTCAGTGTTGTGGGGCTAGTTTGAACTGCCTGGCACATGCTATCTCCTGTTTATCCATCAGAGTGGAAAGAGAATAAAAGAAGACTCAGGCCAGAGCCTTGTATTATACTCAGTGGCCAAAAACATGGGTCAAGATCCAGCAAAGGAGATTGGCAAGGAATAGATGGGCAGAAAGAGAATAGAGAATAGTGTAAAAAAAAAAACTGGAGAGGAGACCATATATAGAAGGAGAAAGCAATCAACAGAGCCAAATGCTGCAGAGAAACAGTTTAAGCAAGATTTGAGAAAAGGCCATTAGATTAGGCAATTAGAGGTCATTGGTAATCTTGGAAGAGAGTAGTTTCAATTGTAAAGATGAGGATGAGGATTGAAGCCAGATTGCAGGTTTAAAAGAGAATGAGAGGAAGGGAAGAGGAAGCACCAAGGATAGATGGCTAGGTTAGCTAAGAAGAGGAGAAGAAAGAGAGAGAATATCTAATGAAGATAAGAGTTCATAAAATTATTTTAAGGATAGGGGAGATTTGTGCATTTTTAGTAGGCAGGAAGGAAAGAACAGGTGCTTTAGGAGAGTTGAATATTAGAGAGAAAAGCAATGATACAAGAAGAGTATTTTGCTAGAAAAGACAGGAGGGTATCTGTCCCATAGGAGGAATCCTAGGTACATGTAGAGGTCAAATTTGACCTGGGCAGAAAAGGATACTAAATTCATGCCACTTGTTAATATTGACATCCTAATCTCTTCTAATAGGAGATAAAGGAAAGAGGTTAGAAAATATCTTCAACTAAAATCAGTATCTTCATCAGAATGAAGAGGAGGCTGAACAATTAGTTATACAACAGGCTTAGGAAAAAGTAGTTTTGGCCTTATTTACTTTGGTCTGAGATTGATACCAGAATTGTGACCAGTTTTCAAGTACTTTTGTGTTTGCCTTTTTTCGGTGTGACCTCATTAGTTTTCTTTAGGTACCAAAATCTGTAGCATTCTTCCCTTCAATTAGGACAAATATAACTATAATTAAATTAAAATATACTCAGCATGCTGACTGCCATCACTTACTAAACTTGGATTTCTAAGATAGTCTTCTTAGGATGTGGTTGATTCCTCCTAGGCACAGAACCTCAAGGACAGGAAACACTGATTACTATATAATATGGGGTTCTCAGGGTTAGGCAGGACACTTGTGACCCCATGCTCCTATACACATCCCTCTTAGGTCAGGGCTTAGTGCCAAGCAGTAAATTCGTTGTCCACTCAAAGTATAGCATTCCCTCTGTACTACCACCCTCAAATTGTGCTTAAAAGTTGGGTTTCTCAGAGAGACAATTGCCCCAGGTTCATGGTACTCAGTGGTTTCCCCTCCTAGTCCTGTGACTTATTAGAAAACATTGATATGTTCTCTTCTCAAAGGTCAAACAGAGGGCACAGTTACTTTAAATCAAAAGCATTTACTGAAATAATATTGTAAGAAGCCCAATATTCCCTCATAAACTTGGATTATACTCTCACAAACATATCTGCTCATTGAAGAGAGTGAAAACATATAGAAGTCATAAGTTAGAAAGATATTCAAGTAAGAAAGAAATGCAACCAGAATAATAGGAGGCAGGCAACTTATCCCACTGACTTGATGATGCCAGGTTGCAAATGATTCTTTAAAATGTAGATGTTAAAGGTAACTTCAAAATTATCTACTTAGTGAAAGGAATTAGTAGGTCTTTTAGTGTAACAGATTCTATAAATATAATAGGAATTATTTCTGTATCAAAATCCTATCTTTTTAAACTGGGTCATTTAAATTCACTCAGGTATTTATTACTTGTATTTAAAATGGTGGATTGGCAAATGAAATTTATATAAAATCCTGTAAAATAATTTTTTAATTACTTTACTGTAAGATTAATTTATATTCCTTTCCCCCATTTTTTCTTTGAGATATTCCTAATTCCTAGTAGCCAAGATTAGGATATAACATTATGTCATGTTATTTACTTTCTGATAACTTAAGTATTAATTAACTGGGATAGAGAAGAATTATTATTTAAATCATATAATTGAGTCAGTAAATTTCAAGAAAATAATAGAATTCTCCATATCAAGAACTATTGCACATTTCTATATAATATATGCCAGCCACTGAGTCTTATGTTGTGAGAAATATGATTAATGAAATTGTGCTTTCAAATGTTAATGTGGGTGCTTATAGTTACCATTATTCTGTATGGAAACAATAGCATCTCAGTATTAGTATCTAATGCAGCATTTGTTACAAAATGGCTTGATACGTTTTTTGTTGACAATGCAGTGTTTATTTTCAATATAGTTTTGTTTTATCTGTACCTGCCTATTTATTCTGTATTACATGTGAATATCTTGTGTAGCATTTAAAAATAAAGCCTTATATTTTAGGATAGGAAATTCTTTAAAATGTTGTTTAATATATGTAAAGGGAGGGGTATCCATTTTTATGCAGTGAGTACTGTTTTAATCCAAAGTTATTATTCCCTCTAATCATGTTATGCATTTTTATTCATAATTCAGAAGCAAAATATTATGTTTCCGGTTGACTTTACAAAAATCTGCCTACTTTATGTTATCTTCTATTTGCAGCACTCAAAATAGTCCATGTGACCTAGATATTGAAAACCAAGGTAGAATGTACTACATTGCTATTATTTACTGTGAAGTCTTAGAAACATTCTAGTTCTATATAGTAGAATTATAGGGCATAACCTGTTCAGCAATATCTAAAAGTATGTACAATTGATATTTACCTAGTCTTATAAACAATATGTTAAATAAAATTACAGTTAAAAATTGAATAGCCACTTCAAATTCTAATGTAAATATAGCTATAATAAAATATCATGGTTTTATTTTAGGTGATGCTTTTAAAAATTCATTTTGCATTTTTTGTTATTTTCCTTCCATTCACAGTTATAGGAATTATATTTGTTTCTCAGATCTAATCATAGTGTAATCCCTCAACTGGTATTTCCCAATTGGGACTGAAATTATATCTTTATTTTTAAAAAGAAACTATTACAGAGCCTTTGTCCTGAAAACTCATTGAATAAGAGAAAATTAATTTTATCACTTGTTATTTATGAATAGTAAGTATCAAAGGATACTTAGAAATGCTTCAGATTTTCATACACTGAAATCATATAGTTCTAGAAGTGAAGCCAACTTACTCAGTACAATAAACACTACCCTGAAAAGGCTTTACTCTAAGGTGGCAGAGTAGGCAGTGAAAAGATATGGCAGATTTTCTCTTTACATTAGTGGGATTCCTATAAAGTAGGAAAAAGGGCATGTAACATTCCCAAGTCTCAATTGGAAAACTATCTTGCCTGAAATTTGCAAATCATCTTGCAGCTTCTGTGTTCTCCTTAAGTACAAGATTCACAATTAGGCACAAACTGGCCTCCAAAGATTGGAACACAGCCTGAATCAAGCCATGTAGTAGCTTGGAGCCAAACTCCAGAACACAACTCCTGTAGTACTCAGTAGTCAGTACTACATCACTACTTTCAAGACCCTTTTTGGTAGCCTCTCTAAATAAAGTAAGCATTGAGACAGCGCCCTGTTAATCTATAAAGCAGAGTGGTAATCATAGCAACATTGTGCCCGAGTCCATAGCCTGACTGCATATAACTAGCAGTATAACTTTGAACAAGTTACTTCAATTTTCAGAACCGTGTTTCGTCATGTATAAAATACAAAGGTTGACCAGATGATCTAGAAGGTCCCTTCTGCTACTAAAAGTATTTCATGAATACTTTTAATGAATTTAAATATTTATATAATTATATCTCTTTTTAAAAGATTACCGACAGTCTACTAATTTAAGTAAATAGACTTATTTGAATGGTAATTTTCAAATAGCTTTTTCTCACAAATTTTTATGTTAATGACTTTCTTTATGTAATATTCATGTTAAAAATCCCAATATAACAACCTCAAACTCAACAGATTGTCAAAGCTAACAAAAAAGGAAAATAACAAATACTAGAGGGGCTGTCAGAAAATAGATATATTGAAGTGCTGTTGGTGAAGTTCTGAATTGGTCCAGCAATTCTCGAAAGCAGTTTGGAACTATACTCAAAAGTTGTTAAACTGTGCATACCTTTTGACCAAATGAAACACTGCTATATGTAACAAGGAAATCAAAGAAAAAAAGAAAAAGACCCATATGTACAAACACATGGTGGCAAAGGGAAACTGAGGAGATACCCATCAACTGAAAATGGCAAGCATTATGGTATATGTGCTATAAAAAATAATGAAGAACATGGTTTCAGAAAAATTTGAGAAGATTTGTATGAACTGATACAAAGTGAAATGAGCAGAAAAATGTATAGAAAAAGTACTGGCATTTATTGTTCATAAAAACAGTACTGTAAAGACAGACAACTTTGAAAGACTTAGAAATGTTGATAAACACAATAGTATCAACCATTGTACTGAAGGACTCATGAAGAAACATGCTTTTTATCTCCACAGAGGTGATCAACTCAGTACAAATTGAAGTATCTGTGTATATCTACACACACACACACACACACATACACACACATATAAAACATGGCTAATATTAGACTTTGTTTTGAATGATACTTATTTGTAAAAGTTTTGTTTTTCTTGCTTTTTTGGTGGAAGACAAGGGGAGGTAGGAAGAAGAAAATTTGGAATTTAAAATTGAATTTTTGAAATCTTAATATAATGTTAAATCTTACATGAAATTTTGCATGCAATATTTTCATTTTTTATGCTATATAAAAACTATTAACTCTAAGGTAAAAATGGCAAAAGAAAGTCTTTTTCAAAATAACTTTTTATTGATTTAGTTAGCATAGTAATTATTAGTATAAAGATTTTTTAGTGGATTCCTGTGTGTGATAAGGCACTATTTCTTAGTGGATAGAGAGCAGACCTCAGCTCATTCCCAGGAATACCTGGATTCATATTGAAACATACTGGCTTTCTGACCCTAGACAAGTAACTTAACTTCTCAATGTCCTAAACTACCTTCTAGGACATAAATTGCAGACAGTTTTGACCTACATTAGTAGTAGAAGTTCCTAACGTGGGAACTCCTTATGCCAGTAAACCAAGCCTGGCCTTTAACCTCTGTGTTTGTATGCATATGTATATATCTGTATGCCTACACATGCATATACCTGCATTGTATACTCATAGATATATTCATGCCTGTGTGTGAGGATGCATGTTTGTATATGTATAGCTTTATTTTGTATGTATATGTGTGTATACCATATGTATATCAGTGTCAGCTAACATTCATTAAATTCCTTTGTGCCAGTCACTGCACTAAGCAAGAAAGCCAGAAGATAAACCCAGCCCTTGAGCTCACAGTGTAATGGGAAAACATGCAAACAAGATTTATACAGAATAAATTGGAACTAATCAACAGAGTGAAAGTACTATGATTAAGAAGGAAAGTGAAAAGCTTCCTTATAAAAGAGGGATTTTATCTGGGACTCGAAGGAATATAGGGAAGCAAGAAGACAGGATAAGGAGGAAGAGAATTCCAGACATGAGAGGCAGCCTGAAAATGCCCAGAGTTGGGAGATGGAGTGTCCTGTTCAAGAACTAGCAAGGAGATAAGCGTCTCTGGTTCGAAGTGTACATGGTGGGGTATAAGGTATAAGAAAACTAGAAGGAATGAAGGGGCTAGGTCATAGAGGGCCTTGAACATCAAACAGAGGATTTTATTTTTGATACTAGAGGTAAAAGAGAAACACTAAAGTTTATTGTTAATATATACGTACATGCATGTGTGTATACATGTGTGTACATACATGATCTATGCAAATATGTACATGCATGCATCCTATATACAAACATATAGGCATAAACTTACAAACTCCTCTAAAAATAAAAAAGACCATATATATCTCATTTTCTTGATAGTATAGACGTTTTGCTTAAATGAACAATATATTTGCAAATGTAAGTAAAAACAGTACTTTTTTTAAGCTATGAAGACAGTGTGGTCTGTGGATCAAAATACATTTTACTATAAAGATCCAACTCCCAACAATTATGTAAAAATAAAGTATTCTAAGTAGAAGATGCACCACACTTCTGAATTTCATACCCTGCTCTCTACCTAGAATGACAGAATTATAAAGCATATTAGGAAAATTAATGAACTTCACAGAGAAGATAATGGTTTTGATATTTGTATTCTATCTTGGGTTTTTATATTAAATTCAAGATATAAAATCAAAGTATTAATATCATAAATGACTGCATTTAGAGAGGTACCCAGATACCATTTTGCTGGAGCAGAAAAATCTCCATCTCCTTTGTATTTGCCTAATTCTGATTGATCAAAAATTGTCATCAATGCTATTTTTCCTGTGGGTTGCATAGTAAATCAGTGTCATCACTCTAGAAAGACAACTTATCATGTACTTACATAAATCTGTATTCAATTGAGGGAAGATATAAAAAAGTAAAACATTCTCTATTAGCAAATCGTCCAGTTTTTTCTCCTATCATCACATGTCACAAACTTCTATGTTGTATTTTTGTAAAAATGTGTGGTAATTTCTGTAATATCTACAATTTAGAATGTTTTGAGCACATCCAAAAAGATTTCTTAAATCTGATGTAGTTAGGGTGCTCTTATACCTTATAAACTACACTTGTAATTTATATACCTATAACTTTCTTTTATAGAAATGTAAGCTACAGTTTTTGGTGTATATCTAAATTATACAACCTTGACTCTCAGGATTACCATATTACAGTTTTCTGAAAAGCAGTCCTTTTTAAGTGCCAAATTAACTGGTAATCTCCAAAAGGAGGGAATCATTAAGAATAGGAATAACTAACATTTATATCATGTTTTTAAGATTTGCAGAGCATTTACATATTTCATCTTACTTGATCCTCACAACTCTTTCCAATAAGTACAGCTATTATTCCCATTCTGTAGATGAGGAAGTTGGAAGTTGAGAGATTAAATGATTTTCTAAGAGTCACACATATAGTAAGTGCCTGAAACAAGATTCAAATTCACCGCTTTCTGACTCCAAGGCCTGCTCTCTCTACTATGGTTCCTTAATTTAGGTTTAACTTTTAAAGATATTTCTGAATCAGAGCTAAGATTAGAAGATAAATAATACTACTCTTGATAGATGTAATATGAAAAATCACTTTCCTAAAATTGTATTTGGTTTTGTTAGAACACAAATCTAAATTGAAACTATATACTCAGAATTTCAAGCATTTGACTGGTCAGTAAGATAACTAGAATCATTGTAAGAAGTCATGCCTTCATGTGAGTACCTACACATTGCTAGTATCTCTTAATCAAAATTTTTAAATTATTTTCATTTTAATGTGTAGCAATACAAAATTTATTCTGAGCATTATAATACTTTAAAAATTAAATGTAATGTTAGACAATTTTCAAGGGGAGTAATTTTTCTAGGTGAAATAGTGCCTTTTTTCTAATTGAGTTTAAAATCTTCATAAAGGTTTGAACTGACTTCACTAAAAATTGTACCAAGTAGGGTATTTTAATGATGATCACCGTCTTTTGTGACTGTTTAGTTTTTATTAGGAATTTGCTACCAGTAACTATTTTTTATAGAAATTAAAAACTAGAGCTCTTATTCACATTATAAAATGCAGGACTGTTACTGACCTAGATTTTTTTTTTTTACTCACTTAGATTTCTTTTGGAAATGGAATAGCTGTCTAGCACTAAGATATGAAGCCAGATTTTTATTGTAAAATATTTAAAGGAGAAAAACTCATTCTTGCTGTGATTTCTTAATCAGAATATAAGGTTACATTATATCAACAACCCGCAGATGGAGAAAATGAACACTCTAGGAAGCTAGGCCATAAATACTAGCTAATTCTGAAGCCTCTAAATTGTAAAGATTTCTCTAAAACTTGGCTAAAGTGCCTAATCTTTCCTGAAGAAACTATACTATGCCATTTTCCAATTTTTGATGGGAAAGGAGGACATATAATCTCAAATTGAGATCTGTTTATTATGTCAGATTATTTGCATTATCACATTTAATGCTATTAAACATTTTTTTCCCTTTGGGATTATTCTTTTTGTCCTTGGTCTCTTGTCATAATGAATTTTGTAGAATGCCTTAGGCAGTGTTTTATCTTTTAACAGAATTTTTCTCCACCGGAATTATGATTATCATATATATAAATATCACACAATTTTCAATACACCTACCTAAAGTTCAGTAGATCAAATCAACCCTTTGATTAATTCCCTGTGAGTTAGTTTTTTAGTTACCTATTAGCAAATCTTGTTCTGACATAACTACAATATTTTGGTTTAAAATGAGTAGTGTTTCATTTTTACGAATGAAAACTCTTGCCAATGTCCAAAATTTTTATCATACTTGGATGAAGACAATCTCTGTAACTAAAACGTATAGGAAATTTTTGGTTTGGTATCCTACAGATACAGATTAGCAATTTATCTGTAACTTAGAGTCTTACCTAGGATCCTGTGACTGTCCAAGGTGACACTACTACTGTGTGTCATATGAAGGACCCAAATCTAGACCTTGCTAACTGAAAAGTTAACCCCCAGTTCATTATTTTCACACTCACTTAATCTTATAGGAATTCACATCCATGTGCACTTCTGTTTGATTTCATCCTAAAATATCATGGGGGTTGGGGGGGGAAGATCTGGGAAATGTTAGTATTAGCTGAAATTTATAAACATTTTAAGGTTTGCACAATGCTTTGTGTATATCTGCCCAACAGCCCTTTGATAACATGGATCAGTTCAAAGACATTAACCATTTTGCCCAGTGTCACATAGTTAACACCAGTCAAAGATGGGGTTCAAACTTACATCTCTCCCATTTCCAAGTCCAACATTCTTTCAACTATAGTAATGCTGCCTCTTGACTAAGCATGAAAGTATTTTTCTAAAGAACAACAAAGAATTTTATTATTTAATATTTTAGAATTTGTTATTAACACTGTCTGTATCTTTGACAATATCTTTAGAATTAATCAATCTTCCTTGCTTGTTTTGCACACTATCTGCAAAATGTAGATGAACTGTCTTGTGATTCATTATTCTATTTTACAGGCAAATTAAGATTAATTGAAAGCGCAAATATGTTAAGGAAAAGGGGAAAGTATCTTTCTATTCCCTTTCTAGAGTCTCCAAGTATGCTGGTTTAAACCTATTCATTCCTAGAGAATCATTTAAGTGCTACCCTAGCCTACAATCCAAGGTGCACTTTGGCTGAAGAAGACAATTTTGACTACAGACTTTTAACAAATCTAAAGGATTGTTCTTCAAGGACCTGAGAATTTTATAGCAGAATGTCTGTAACTGGATGTAGCAGCAACCTTTCTCTGTCCCAAGATAAACCCTTAAACCAGACTTGTGGAACCTCTTTACACAAAGATGCTATCATAATCATCATCACTAGCAAGCATTTATTAAGTGTTTACTAAAAAAGGCCATGTACTGTGCTAAGCTCTGGGGATACAAAGAAAAGCGAAACAGTTCCTGCCCTCAAGGACCTCACATTCTAATGGGGGAGACAACATGCCAACAATTTTGTACATATAAGACATAGGTAATTTGGAGATAATCAATAGGGGGAGGTACTAGCATAAAGGGGGACTGCAAAACATGCCTTCCAGATGGTGAGATTTTAGCTGGAACTTTAAAGGAAGCCTGGAGACATAAGTGAGGTGGGAGATTTTTCCAGGCATGAGAGGAAGCCTGTAGAAATGCAGAACCTAAGATTGAGTGATTAAATGTTTTGATGAGAATAACAGCAAGGAGAACAATGTCACTATACAGTCCAGGGACCCAAGCAGGAGGAAAGTATAAGACTAGAAAGGTAGGAAGGGGCCAGCTTGTGAAGAACTTTAGAAGCCAAACAAGGGGTTTTATATTTGATCCTGGTGCCAAAACAGGCAACATTAGAGATCATATCTTTAGGAAGTTCATTTTGGCAGCTGATTTTAGGGAAAGACCTGGGAGACAATCTCATTAGTGAAGATTTGGGGAGTCATTAAGTCACTGAAGCAGGAAGACCAGTCAAAAATTCTTGTAGTAGATAGAAATGAGATGAGTACTTGAACTGTGGAAAGAAAGGGAGAATGTGTGAAGCTAAATGTGACAACTTGGTAGCATAGAAAAGTGGAGCGGGTAAAAGTGAAGTTGGGAGTTGCCAAGTTACCAGCTTGGGTGACTGGTGGTGCCCTTGACCGTAATAAGGAAGATTGAAACAGGAGAGGATTGAGAGGAAATTAGTGAATTTTGTTTGGGGTCTACTTAGTTTGAGATGTCCAGTAGGCAGTTATTGGTGTCATACTTGATGCCAGAAAAGAAGTTAGGGCCAAAATAATATATCTGAGAATCATCTGCATAGAGAGGATCATTGAATCCATGGGAGCTGATAAGATCTTTTAGCATTCATGAAGTGCTATTTACTTTGAGATAAAAACAAAAACAGGAATACATTCCCTTTTCCCCCAACACTTTGGGGGCACACTTCCCCTATACCACCTCCATCTCTACGAAGAGTGGAATCAAACTTAGCACAGTTTCCACAAAGCAAAACCCAGCATGGACTGGACTTTGGACTCCTGGATGCCTTTCTTTCCTGATTTTACAAACTTAAAAGGTCTTTACCACAACTTCCTTCACCAAAATGAAAGAATAAAATTTCAAGGCAGACAAAGATCCAAGGACCGTATTTATGGGGAACATGTTGGCCTCAGATGAATAGAAAGCCTGAGGCCTTTCCTCTTTTTTCATGGCCTCTCCTTGGACACCATCTAACAGGATGAAATCAGCTGATGAGAAGTCAAGCCAAGAGAGAAAAGTGGATTCTAGCTAATGCCTAAAGAAGGCTCCTTCATTTCCATTTTCTCAACTGCAGCCAGTCAGAGAGGCAACTATATCCAACATGTGTTTAACAAACTGGAATCAGAATGATTATGCATGCTCCAAAACATAGCCATCACATCTCATCATGACTCTTCCAGAAGTAGGTTCCCAGTGTCTTCCACGTGGGTAATTGCATCACTGGCACGCTACACTTAAATGTTCTGTCTTTACGTAAAAAGAAAAAGTTTTATTTCATCTTCGGTAAGCCCCTTTTTCCTTTCTTGTTCCCAATGCATGACTGTGCAAGATAGAATTGGATTCAGCAAAATATGTGTGCATATTTCTAAGCTACTTTTAAAAGATGCTATTTGTATTAGATTCAAGATAGAGAATAATTAACCTGAGATTTTTTTCCATGCTCAACTTTATTTGTTTGGTCTAGATTCTAACATTGGAACAGGTATTTTGTCTTCATATGGTATAATCAAAGTAGTAGCAAGCCCTGGATACATTAAAGGTCAGCTGCCAAAAAGGGTTAAGTAAAAGACCCAATTTCATAATAAATACTGAAAAACCTTCTTTCTTAATACATTCCTTTTCTGGCATTGCCATCAGACAGGATAGTCTTTTACTGAAACTAATGAAATCTAATGAAAATGCAGGAAAAGTTCAATCTAATGAAGAAACTTGTTAAATCCTTAGAATTTTCATACAGTGAAGGGGAAAATGGTGCTCTCAGAAAGACTTTTCCTCATATGTCCAAATATTTTTGTATCTATATACAATATAAAGTAAATCTGTCTATAGACACCAAAAGTATCAGAATGAAAATTTTCTTATCTGTATAATATATCAGATTTGGGTTTATGTTTGCCCTTTTAACAAATTTATTTCCTATTTTCCTGGTTGGTTTGGAATTTTTTTAGTTCACTTCCTTTAAAAAGTTATTACATTTCTGAATATTTTCATGCCTGCACCGAAGGCAAAAGTTTTTCATATCTTAATATTAGATTATTTTTTATGAATAAGTTAATTCCTTTGAAAAAAGTTTTTAAAAAAAAGACTTAGGATCACCTTGAGTGCCCATGTTTTTTAATAAGAAGTGACTGCAGACTCATGCATTGTATGTCCTAGGGAGGCCTTACATAACAAGCAAAACTTGGACCAGTATGAAGGATTATAAAGATGTTGCCAATATCTGAAATAATTTGTTTTTATTTTACTGTACCATGCCAGGTCAGTCATCTGTCACTTCCCTAAAATGCTAAGAAGGGAAAGGGGATAAGTAGCAGAACTTTCCCTATTCCATGTTGCAGCTAATCAATGATAGTTTAAACCCATTAGGGTTCTGCCTGTTCTGAAATCTACTGTCATTATTACTGAATAGAACTGATATACATGGAATTTGTCATTAGCATCCACTGAAAAAGAAAAGTTCATTAAATAGCAACTACATCCTCTAAAGATTTTCCAGTGATATCAAATATACACCAAGGAAGACTGGAGAATGAAAGCTTTGAGGCTGAATCTAAAGACCAAATTGTACCAATAGATGAAGGTAATACTTTCCAATCCCTTCATCTTCTCCAGGCAAGATATAAAGACCATTAGGCTGAAAAAAGAAATCAAAGAAAGCTAAAACTATAAGGTTTAGAAATAGACTGGCATCCTCTAATTTAATGTGACGAAGAAATTATCAGCTCTTCAATTCTAGAACCACAAAGTGGGTAACAGTGGATCTAGACAGTATCAAAACCTACAAAAACTCATACAGTATTAGTGAAACACAGGGCTAATCACCCCAAGGTAGCTCTAAAAAAGATTAACTCTTCCTAGACAGAGAAGAGAGAGAAGATTGATGTTCTCAGAGGACATGATAAACAGGTTAAAAATTAACAGAGATACATTTAAAACTAATAAACCTCCCTTCACAAAACAGTAGTAATGACTGATCACATCTACATGCTTCTGGATGTTTTGAATGACAAAAAAATGATTTTTATAAAGGCAGAGCCTATGAAACAGCTCAAATCTAAGAATCAAATGAAAAGATCATGGATATCAGCCACATAAGTTCAACCAACAATATATAGACAAACATCAACAAATGGCTGTAATATTACAAATTCAGGATAAATGAAAGAGATTTTTCTAGCAATTCTGAATCAAGTCATTGCCACTAAAAAATTACCAGAAGAGTTATACTCAAGGAGAAGAATGACTGAGGCAGATTATACAGTAAAATGAAAATAGAAACATGTAAGTTGCAAAAAAATTTTTTTCATCTACTATCTACAAGTACACAAAAAAATACACTAAAACTTTGTCTTTTATAAATTAATAAATAGCACATCCCCATTTTAGTAATATAAACTCAAAAAGGTCCTTGACAATTCAGTCAACAGACTATTTTGAAACCATATAATTATAGACACAACTATTGCCCACTCTCATTTGGACAAAAAAAATTGATCCATAAAAATTGAAGAACATTTTTAATAGACGTTATACCAGATGTATTCTCAACTACATGGCATGAAAAAGTTTCAAAATATAGTTATATTGATCTCTCAAATATATAGAGAACTGAGCCAAATTTCTAAAAATAGGAGCCATTCCCCAGTTGATAAATGTTCAAGTATATGAACAGGACATTTTCAGAGGGAGAAATCAAAATAATCAATGGTCATGAAAAAATACTATACATCACTAGTAATTAGAAAAACGCAAAATTAAAATAACTGTGGGGTATCACCTCACACCCATTAGGTTGGCTAAGATGATAAAAAAAAAAAAAGGAAGTAGCAAATGCTTGATGGAATGTGGAAAAATATGTATACTTAAGCACTGTTGGTGGAACTATGAACTAGTCTAAGCATTCTGAAGAACAATTTGGTACTTTACACAAAGAGCTATAAAATTCTGCATACTTTATGACTCAGAGATACCACTAGTATGTCTTTATGTCAAGGAGATCAAAGGAAAAGGGCTCAAGTACAAACATACATCTGTGTGTATGTATCAGCCTCTTTTTGTGGTGGTAAAGAATAAGAAACTGAAGGGATCCCCATCAATTGGAGAATGCTAAAAAGATCATGGTATATTATTGTGATGGAATGCTATTGTGTTGATATTAATAAACAGGGGGCTATTACATCTTTCTAGGAATCTTATATGATTCTAATATATTCATGGAATGCACATTGTTGAAACAAAACATTTTGCTATGCTGAATCAAATAGTTTAAGAATCAACAAAGGATTCTGCATTTTCTCCACCTTCTAGTTATAGTAAGAATAACATTTGTGAAACCTGGTTCTTCTTTTTATACCTTCATCCTAAGCATATGTTTAGATTATTCTTGGGAAATTTTTGTAGAAATGAAAATATAGGAATAGCAGTTGGTGACTATTGATATTTTATCAGTTCCCTTTTTTTGTGTAATAATATTATCTCTATGGGTTTTTTTCCCAAATGTTTATCATCCTTGTGTCTTTCATGTATCCTAAGAATCAGTCCGTAGTACCCTCAAATTATATTGTATCCCATAGACTTCCTTTGTGTGTACTTGAACTAGTCCAGCTGTCCTTGACATCTTTGTTTCTCATATCATTTCTTAGATCTTGACAGACTCTTTTCCATGTTTCTTCTGTTTGTTGTCCTTCCAATTTCATGGAATTATCTAGTGATAATCTCATTCAATTGGATCTTTTGGCATATGGTAAAGTGCAAAACTGGAAATTAATTTTTACTTAGAAGTAGGGCTTTTTGGTAAATTTATTTTGTAGGATCTCTGGATTCATCTTGAAAAATCAAAAGTTGTGGCAAAAGAAAATGTACCATGATCACACACACACAAGAACGGGATTAAGTGACCTCTTGAGGTCCTAAATAACTGTCAGTCCTAGTAAATATTTTTTCATGTTATTAGCTCTTTGGAGTTCAGGTCTTTCTTTATTAATGGCTACAATGCTTACTCTGACTAACCATCACAAAAATTCCTGCGACTGATTAAAAGTGAAAATTATTGAAAGAACATGGATAAATTAGTAGTTATATAACATCCAATGTTAGAGAAATAGCTCGAATAGGTCTCATTTATACTTTATTAGCAGCAATTTTTTCAGGTACAAGGTCAAGTGGCTTAGTTATGTCAAGTTATAATGTATAATGTATTTTTGGTATGACATTAGGAAATACATTAGAAAAAAAGTCTTAAAAAGAAGAAATCAAAGTTAAGGTACTGTTGAGGAAATTCAAAAACCCAGGAAATGATAGGAATATGATATGGGCTTCAGCAGTTAAGTTTGAAATCAATAATATATTAAGTAGATAAAAGAAATGGTTACACTTGTTAAAGAGTCTTATTTAAAAATTGTGCCAAAAAGAATAGAAAATTTCTGAGATAATTGGAAATGGGGGTATGTCATGATAATGTCTTTCCATCCATGTTTTTGTCAGTAACATTTAGGAAAAATAGTTTTATCCTTGAGCATTTGTTTTTAGTAACAATTAGTAATGTTAAAATACCCTATATCTTTATCTGTTAGTGATCAAGTAAATACATAGTCTGACCACATATTGTTATAATTGCCTCATAAAGAAGAATATGCTGATGTCACGCATTTTAATTGTGATAAGGACAGACTTTAATGAAAACCATTTTCATCGAGTTATCCCATTTTGTTAGTCTCAACTCTTCACTTTCTCTCACCCCTCTCACTATATCCAATTTGTGGTCAAGGCCTGTAGATTATACCTTTATAGTATCTCTCATATGTGTCCCTTTCATCTAACATTGCCACTACTCTGGTGCAAGCCCTCATTACCTCATGCCTGACCTATAGCAATAGCCTTCTGATAGGTCTCTCTGCCTCTAGTAGGTACTTGTATCAGTCCATCCTCCACTCAGCAGGTAAATAAATCAGACCCTGTCACCCTCTATTCAATAAACTTCTCCTCCATGAAGATATATAAAATCTTCTGTTTGGTATTCAGAGCTCTTCATAACCCAGCCCCTCCTATATTTCCAATCTTCTTATTCCTTACTCCTTCCCACTTACTCTGCAGTCCAATAATCCTGGCCTCCTTAATGTTCTTTGCACAAAATACTTTGTCTTTTGACTCCAGTACTGTAAAATTCTCCCTTTTCATCTCCATCTTCTGGCTTCCCTGATTTCCTTCATGGCCCAGCTAAAATACAGCCTTTTATGGGAAGCATTTCCTTTCCCCTTCTTAATACAAGGGCTCTCTCTCTGTTAGATTATCTACAAATCATCCATTCCCTGTCTTTTATTTTCATGTTATCTCCCCCTTTAGACAGTGAGTTCCTTGAGGAAAGAAGATGTCTTTGGTCTTTCTATCTCTGGACTTAACACAGAGCCTGCCAGGCAGTTAACCAATAAACATTTTTTAATGACTTGCTGTTTACCAAGGACTTGATAAAGAGATGCCTAATTTAGAGACAGATTTTCTCACTGAAGTGATAAAAAACAGTATTTCTTAGAGGGCAAGATATTGGAGTCATAGTAAGGAAAAACTAGGGTTTTAAATGCTACTTTGGATACATACTAGCTGGTGATGTGATGTTGGACAAGCCTTTGTATTTCTCTGCCTCTATGGCCTCTTAGGAGAAAAGACCTAAAGAAAAAACCATTGTCAATGTCAGTTAGGAAAAATAGTTTTATCCTTGAGCATTTGTTTTTAGTAACAATTAGTAATGTTAGAATATCCTATATCTTTATCTGTTAGTGATCAAGGAAATACGTAGTCTGATTACATATTATTATAATTTCCTCATAAAGAAGAATATTCTGATGTCACATGTTTTAATTGTGGTAAGGACAGACTTTAATGAAAATAATTTTCATCAACTTCCAAGAACTGAATTTTAACACCTAAGAGAATGCTGAAATTTTTGAGAAGAAACTAAAAGGTAAAGAAAGTTTTATCTTAGAGCCAATAAGTAGCCACTAGCATTGATTGAGTAGAAGAGTCACATGATCAGATGTATACTTAAAGGAAATTACTCCAGCAGCACCGTCTGTGATAGGCTGGAGTAGTGGAAAAAAAGGAAAGAGGTAGCATGGTAGTTGTGTGAATGGTGTTAAGTTATAGAAATGGCAACTGATTAAAAATATAGAATGAGAGAGGCATCAATGATAATGTTGAGGTTGTGAACATGAGAATCTGAAAGGATGAAAGCCCCTTTGACAGAAAGAGGTTATTAGAAGGAAAATTGGGCACAATTTTTTGATATGTTGAGTTTGATTGTGTTTCTTTTTTAAATATCCAGCAGGTAATTGGTGATGGGGACTGAAATTTAGGGAAAAGACTGGTCCAGGAAAAATATATCTGTGACTCATGAGCATAGAGGTGTTTATTTAATACTGTGGAAGCTGATGAGTTTACTGAAAGTAAACCCCAAAAAACCAGGATAGAAGTAGGCCTAAGAAAGAACCTTGGAACCTCCACAGTTGGAGTGAATGAAATGAGAGTTCATCCAGAGAAGGAAACTAAGGAGAGTGAGAAAAGTAGAAGGACATTGGTTAAAAAAAGTAGTGTCACAGGAAAGTATTATAAAAGGGAATTCTTGGTTATCTTTGAGTTCATACTTGTGAAAAGGGAATCCTTTGTTCTCTTTGCCTAGCTGGAGTTAACACTTTAGTTGGCAATAACTTTGAATTGACCCAAGCTTGAACTAGGTGGGAGAAGCTTGAAAACCACTTAGTGAATTCACACCATACTTAGTGCTAGGTGAGAAGCCAACAAGAAACTTGGAGAGTTCCACTCTTTTTAACTCAGTCAGAAACTTGTTCACAACCTCAGATAGTGTGAACCTTTTTTGATGAGCATTCACACCTCCAGAAGGTGTGAACTAGTCCCCACAAAGACCATCCCCTGGACAGTGCTAGACAATTTGGAAGCTGTGATTGGCCCCTGTGAAAAGGGGCAGGGACAGGAAACCACTATAAAAGCCATGAAGGCAGTCTGGTGAAGGCTTCTGGAGAAGGTCTTCTGGAGAAGGAAGTCTTCTGGCTGAGTCTTCTAGCTTTTCCGGTTCGTGGAGGAGTGCTGGCTGGGACACTGAGACCTTGGTGAGACTGCTTTCAATATCTTCTTTGGACTTCCATGTGGTGAGTTTAAAGACTGAATCTTCTTGAACTTCTCTTAAGGAACTTCCCTTTAACAGAGACTCTGAATGAAGCTTTGCTTCATTCACCTCTGGGCCTCTGGCCCTCAAGACTCTCAGCTGAGGGTTAATTAGATTTACCTAGGGGATCATAGCAATTTACCTACTGTGTTATATTCCTATTTCCTTATTTCTTCTACCTATTCTCAGTTGTAAATAAATTCCCATAAAAGTCAATTTTGACTTGAGGTTATTCCTTAATTGGGGAAATTTCCCCTGGTGACCACCTTTCAATATATACAACCAAAAAACCCTTTTCCCCCTTACAGTATCCAATAGGAAAGAATATCCAACAGTGTCAAATGCAACAGATGAGGACAGTATGGATTAGGACTCAATTCAGAAATCTTAAATTGCTTCTTGTTTCTGGAAAAAACACATCACCATTTTCCTCCTTCTGACTCCCACTTCACACTTTTTGTTGTTGTTCAATCATTTCTGACTCTTTGTAACCCCATTTAAGGGTTTCTTGGCAAAGATACTGAAGTGGTTTGCCATTTCCTTCTCCAGCTCATTTTAAAGATGAGGAAACTGAGGAAAACAGTGTTAAGCAACTTGCCTAGAGTCACATAGCTAGTAAGTTATCTGAGGCAAGATTCCAGACTTTCTGACTCTCAGCACTTTATCATCTAGATTCCATTTCCTGTTGTATTTATCAAACTGACCTTTATACTAATTCTTATGCATTACACCCACCACCAACACATCTATGCTTCTGTACAAGTGATCATCCATAGCTGGAATTCTCACCTTCTCTTGGTCAGAAGCACATCTTAAATAAAGATTCTACATAAATAATTTCCAGTTTTCCCTAGTCATTCACACTCTCTTCACCTTAAATTATTTTGTAATTTATTTTGTATGTCCTTTTGTTTTCTTACTTGTTAACCTCTTGTACCATATCCTCCAGAATTGGTAAAATAAAATATTTTTATCAAAAAAAAGTTATGTCCTTGAAAATAAGGGTGATTTTTATTTTTATTGCTTCCCTAGGACCTAGAAAAATTCAATTAATCTCATAATAAATTTTTCTAAACTTAACTATATTATTATGAATATTGAGCATTTTATCTAGGTTTATTGATCATTGCATTAAAGCTCTTAAAAACTGATTGTTCTTCTTTATAAAAATAATAACCAAACTGGATGCCAGGAAAAGAACATTATCATTTTTTTTGCAGTACTATAGGAAAGTGATTATGGAATATTGTACATACTGCCAAACATGATTGATGTGTGTTTTATTTTGCTGAACAATATTATTTTTCTTTTATATTCCTCTTTTAACAGAGTAGCTTGATAGTTGAAAGAGAACACTGTATTTGAAAATAAATTTTGACTTTTAAACAAAAGATATCAGTAAAAGTAAGATTTTTAAGCTTTAAATTGCCTTTGATCACTCTTTTTATTAAGGAATAATACATATATTTTTGTGTATTCCACATTATAGATAATATATTTTTGTGTGCATGTATATATATGTACATGTATACCTAGATGTATGCATCAGATATCAGGCTGTTAACAGAGATGACTTATGCAAAGATTTTTTTTAGATATATGATAGCGTCCTATTCTGTCATTCATTTTATTTGTCCAAAAAATTTTTTAATTTAATCAAAATTATATATTTTCATTTTGCAATCACCCTGTCCTTCATTTAATTATTAATTCTCCTTCTAAACATAATGGCTTTTGGAACTTATTCTGGTTTGTGTTGTAAGATGTTGTAAATTTCTTTTTTCCCCATTATATATCTTTACAGTTTTGCCCATAGTTCTTATATCAAGGCGTTCTTTCCGTACTTTGTGTTCTTGAACTTATCCAAAATTTGGCAACTATATTTAATTGTCCTTGATTCTCTTTAATGTATTTAAGTGATATGTTCTGGGTTTTTTTTATTGTATTTCTTTGTTGTCATCCAAAACACACTTTCATATTGGTCATTGTAAGTGCACACTCATACATAACCAAAACCCCAGAATAAAACCAGAGATACACTGATGTGAAAGATGACTCCAATAGTTCTTTCTCTGGAGATGGATAGTGTTACCTCTCGTAAGTCTTTCAGGATTGTCCCAGATCATTGTATTACTGAGAGTAACCAAGTTTTGGCAGATAATCATTGTCCAATATTGCTATTATTGTACATAATGTTCTCCCAGTTCTCTTATTTCACTCTGCATTCGTTCCTGCTGATCTTTCCAACTTTTTCTGAAATCATCTTGTTTATCATTTCTTACAGTACAATAGTATTCCATCACCAACATGTACCACAATTTGTTCAACCATTCCCCAACTGATGGGCATCCCCTCAATTTCTAATTCTTTGCCATCACAAAAAGAACAGCTATAAGAGGTCTTTTCCCCATTTTCTAAATTTTCTCTTTGTGATACAGGCCCAGTAGTGTATGCACAATTTTATAGCCCTTTGGAGGTAGTTCTGAATTGCCTTCCTGAATGATTGGATCATTCACAGCTCCACCAACAATGTCCCAACTTTGCCATATCCCCTCCAACATTTACCACTTTCCTTTGCTGCTGTATTGGCTAGTCTGATAGGTGTGAGATGATACCTCAGAGTTGTTTTTATTTGCATTTCTCTAATCAAGAGTGATTTAGAAAAATATTTACATAATTATTGATGGCTTTGATGTTTTCATCTGAAAATTGCTTGTTCATATCCTTTGACCATTTGTTATTTGGGGAATGGCCTACATTCTTATAAATTTGACTTAATTCTTATAAATTTGAGAAATTAGACCTTTATGGGAGATGTTTGTCATAAAAAAAAAATTTCCCAGTTTATTGGTTAGACTAGGTTTTTTTTGAACAAAAGCTTTTTAGTTTAATATAATCAAAATTATTCATTTTATATCTTAAAATACTCTATCTCTTGTTTGGTCATAAGTTCTTCCCTTCTCCAAAGATTTGCAAGGTAAACTATTCTGTACTCCCCTAATTTAGTTATGGAATCACTTTTTATATCTAAATCATATATCCATTTTGATTTTATCTTGGCATAGAGTGTGATATATTGTTTTTTACCTGGCTTCTACCATACTGTTTTCCAGTTTTCCCAGCAGTTTTTGTTAAAGAGTGAGTTCTTATTCCAAAAGCGCGGATCTTTAAGTTTATCAGACAGTAGGTTGCTAAGATCATTTACCCCAGTATATTGTGTATCTAATCTACTCTATTGATTTACCATTCTATTTCTTAGCCATTACCAGATTGTTTGATGATTGCTCCTTTATAGCACATTTTGAGATCTGGTACTACTAGGCCACCTTCCTTCACATTTTTTTTTTTCATTAGTTCCCTTAATATTCTTGACCTTCTTTCTTCCAGGTGAATTTTATTACTTTTCTAGTTCTATAAAATAATTATTTGGTAGTTTTGATTGCTATGGCACTTAATTTAGGTAGAATTGTCATTTTTATTATAATAGCTCGACTTACCCATGAGCAATTAATATTTTCCAGTTGTTTAGATCTGACTTTATTTGTATGAAGTGTTTTATAATTTTATTCATATAATTCCTGTGTTTGCCGTGGCAAGTAGATTCCCAGGTATTTTATATGCTTTAAAGTGCTTCTAAGTGGAATTTTTCTTTCTAATTCTTGTTGCTGGACTTTGTTGATAATATATAGAAATGCTAATGATTTATGTGTATTTATTTTGTTTCCTGCAACTTTACTAAAGTTATTAAATACTTCAACTAGTTTTTTAGTTGATTCTCTAGGATTCTCTAAGAATACCATCATATCATCTGCAAAGAATGATAGTTTAGTTTCCTCATTGCCCATCTTAATCCCTTCAATTTCTTTTTCTTCTCTAATTGCAAAAGCTAGTATTTCTAATGCAATATTAAATAATAGTGATGATACTGGGCATCCTTGCTTTACCCCTGATCTTACTAGGAAGGCTTCTAACTTATCCCCATTGCAGATGATACTTGCTGAAGGTTTTAGGTATATACTATACTATACACTACTTATCATTTTAAGGAATGCCCCATTTATTCCTATGCTTTCTGTTGTTTTTAATAGGAATGGGTGTTGTATTTTGTCAAAAGCTTTTTCTGCATCTATTGAGATAATCATGTGATTCCTTTTAGTTTGATTATTGATATGGTCAATTATGCTGTTAGTTTTCCTAATATTGAACAAACCCTGCATTCCTGGTCTAAATCCCACCTGATCACAGTGAATGATCCTTGTGATATATTGCTGTATTCTCCTTGCTAGTATTATATTTAATATTTTGTATCTATATTCAATAATGAAATTGGCCTATAATTTCCTTTCTCTATTTTTGTTCTTTCTGACTTAGGTAACAGTACGAATTGGGTAGAATTCCTTTTCTGCCTATGTTCCCAAATATTTTATGTAGTAGTGAGATTAATTGTTCCTTAAATGTTTGATAGAAATCACTTTTGAATTCATCTGGCCCTAGGCATTTTTTCTTAGGGAGTTCATTGATGGCCTGTTTGATTTCTTTTTCTGATATGGATTATTTAGGGATTCTATTTCCTATTTTGATAATCTGGGCAATTTGTATTTTTGTAAATATTCATCCATTTCTATTAGATTATTGGATTTATTGGCATATAATTGGGCAAAATAGTTTCTAATGATTACTTTAATTTCCTCTTCATTAATAGTAAATGCACCCTTTTCATTTTTGATAATGGTTATTTGATTTTCTTCTTTCCTTTTTTAATCAAATTAACCAACATTGTCTATTTTATTTCTCTTTTCTAGAACCAGTTCCTATTATTAGTTCAATAGTTCTCTTTCAATTTTATTAATTTCTCCTTTAATTTTTAGGATTTCCTATTTAATTTAATGAAATGAATTTAATTTAATTTAAATGAAGATTTTTAATTTGTTCTTTTTCTTTTTTTTTTCGTTGCATGCCCAATTCACTGATCTACATTTTCTCTATTTTATTGATGTAAGCATTTAGAGATAAAAAATTTCCTTTAAGTACTAATTTGCCTGTATCCCATAAATTTTGATATATTGTCTCTTCATTGTCCTTATTAATAAAATTAGTGATTATTTCTACAATTCTTTGACCCACACTTTTTTTAGCATTAGATCATTTAGTCTCCAATTAACTATTTATCTTTTCATGGAGCTTTATTGATTATAATTTTTATTTCATTGTGATCTAAAAAGGATGCATTTCTATTTTCTGCAATTGGTTATTAAGTTTCTATTCCCTAAAACCTGGTCAGTTTTTGTATAGGAGCCATGAACCACTGATATGAAGGTATATTCCTTTCTATTGCCATTTCAGTCTCTCCAGAGATTACTAGTTTTAACTGTTCTAAGATTTCATTCACTTCCTTTACTTCTTTCATCTTTATTTTTTTGGTTGATTTATCTAGATCTGAAAGAGGAAATTAAGGTCTCCCACTAGTATAGTTTTACTGGCTATTTTCTTCCTAAAGTTCTTTTAATTTCTCCTTTAAAAAATTAGAGACTATGCCATCTAGTGCATATATGTTTAGTACTAATACTTCTTCATTATTAATAGTACCTTTTCAGGAGATGCAATTTACTTCCTTATCTTTTTTAATCAGATCTGTTTTTGCCTTGGCTTTTTCTGAGATCATGATTGCTACTCCTGCTTTTTTTTTTACTTTAGGTGATGCACAATAAATTTTGTTCCAGACCCTTACCTTATTCTGTGTGGTGTGTGTCTCCCTGCCTCAAATGAGTTTCTTGTAAACAACATAGAGTTGGATTCCAATTTTTAATCCACTCTGCTCTCTACTTCCATTGGGCTGGGGTTTTTTTTTTTTTTAGATTCTCACATAATAGATTTCCTTTCCTTTTTTTTTTCTTGATTTCACTTGGGCCTTTTAACCTACTATTCCAGTAAATGAATTTTACTCTTATTTTGGTCTACTTTTTGACAAAGGCTCCTCAGTGGTTTTGGTATAGCAATTAATTTGCAAACTACTTCAGTAATATAATTGTTTTTATTATATTACCATAGCCCAAACAGGAATAATTATCCCTTCATTTTTACATCACAACAATTTGCCAATATGCCCTTTTTAACCTCCCTTCTAACAAATAAAATTTAATTAAATAAATAAATACCCTATACCTGACCATCACTTAACATATCCATAGAACCTTACCTCTTTAATGAACAAAGAGAGATAGGTTCCATTATAATTTCCAGTGCATGTCTCTGCCTCAGGTAACTTTTGGGTGGCCAGAACTAGCCCTAGCTAGTTCTTGATGGAGTGTTGTATAACTCCCTACAAATTTAGTGTCCCCTCCAAGTTTCCTGTCCTGTTCTTTCTTTTCTCAAGTCTCTGGCCCAACAGAGACTTTTGTTCACAGCTTTGAAGCCCTGGTGCTGTAGGGTTATAGCCTTAGGCAGTCTTTTGCTTCTAAAAGCCAGCACACTGGCTGTCTGATGCAGCCAGAGCAAACTTCTGCCATGTGGAGCTAAGGTGAGGGAGACTGAAATGAGATGTTTCGTGAGTTTTGCTATAAGCCTATATACTGTCCTTGGGTGTGCTAGTGTGACCTTCCTGCCAATAACATATGAAGCAACGGAGAGGTACTAAGTGAGTTCAGGATCAGTGAGCACAAGTTAGTGTATTTGAGTTTGTTAGTTTGTTTTCAACCTTCTTGTGGATTCTTTTTTTAAAATTATTTAATTAATTTAGAATATTTTACCATGGTTACATGATTCATGTTCTTTCTCTCCCTTCATCCCTCCCCGTTCCTGTAGCTAATGAGCAATTCCACTGGGTTTTACATATATCATGGATCAAGACCTATTTCCAATTTGTAATAGAGTGATCGTTTAGAGCAGGGGTCGGCAACCTTTTTGGCCTAGAGAGCCATAAACACCACATTTTTTAAAATGTAATTTCATGAAAGCCGTACAGTGCTCACAGTGTGCACTCCTATAACAGCGCCTAAAAAAATTAGACTTTATGGCTCCTGCAGAAAGAGCCATATCTGGCCCTCAAAAGAGCCAGATATGGCTGAGAGCCATACATTGCCAATCCCTGGTTTAGAATCTACATCCCCAATCACATCCCCATCAAACCATGTGATCAATCAAATGTTTTTCTTCTGTGTTTCTACTCCCACAATTCTTTCTCTGGGTGTGGATAGCATTCTTTCTCATAAGTCCCTCAGAAATGTCCTGGATCATTGCATTGTTGTTAGTAGAGAAGTCCATTATGTACAATTGTGCCACCGTGTATCAGTCTCTGTGAACAATGTTCTCCTGGTTCTGCTCCTTTTGCTCTGCATCAATTCCTGGAGATCTTTCCAGTTCACATGGAATTCCTCCAGTTCATCATTTCTTTTAGCACAATAGTATTCCATCACCATCAGATACCACAATTTTTTCAGCAGTTCACTAATTGAAGGGCATCCCCTCATTTTCCAATTTTTTGCTACCACAAAGAACATGGCTATAAATATTTTTGTACAAGTATTTTTCCTTATTATCTCTTTGGGGCAGAAAACCAGCAGTGGTATGGCTGGATCAAAGGGAAGGTAATCTTTAAAGCACTTTGGGTATAATTCTAAATCACCTTCCAGAATGGTTGCATCAATTCACAACTCCAGCAATGCATTAGTGTCCCAATTTTGCTGCATCCCCTCCAACATTTATTATTTTCCTTTACTGTCATATTAGCCTATCTTGTAGGTGTGAGATTGTACCTCAGAGTCGTTTTGATTTGCATTTCTCTAGCTATGAGAGATTTAGGACACTTTTTCATGTGATTATTGATAGTTTTGATTTCTTCATTCTGAAAACTGCCTTATTCATCCTTGCCCACATGTCAATTGATGAATGACTTGTTTTTTTTACAATTGATTTAGCTCCTTATGCCTGAGAAATTAGACCTTTGTCAGAGGTTTTTGTAATAAAGATTTTTTTTACCATTTTGTTGCTTCCCTTCTAATTTTGGTTTCATTGGTTTCATTTGTACAAAAACTTTTTTAATTTGATGTAATCAAAATTATTCATTTTATATTTGGTGATAATATTCTCTATCTCTTGCTTGGTCTTAAAATCTTTTCTTCCCCATAGATCTGACAAGTAAACTATTCCATGTTCATCTAATTTACTTATAGTTTCCTTCTTTATATTTAAGTCATTCAACCATTTTGAATTTATCTTGGTATAGGGCAGGGGTTGGCAAGGTATGGCTCTTTCTGCAGGAGCCATAAAGTCAATTTTTTTCCAGGTGCTGTTACAGGAGCGCACTGTGAGCACTGTACGGCTCTCGCAAAATTACATTTTTAAAAATGTGGCGTTTATGGCTCTCACGGCCAAAAAGGTTGCCGATCCCTGGTTTAGATGGTTAATAATAAGTCTTTGTTGAATATTCGCCATGAACAAATTTTTATTCATTCTTTAAATTGTTCAGGGATAAAAGAGAAAATACAGTTCTTATACGTTTCTACCTAAATGTACTTCTAACCCTGGGTAATATATTATTCCCATGCTGTTTCCTTCTTCTGAAGATAATAGGAAGATGTTGGAGCACTTCCAGACAGGCTACTGCATAGCAGAAGTACATACCCTCAGCATGACTGCAAGTCCATATATCATTTCTATAGGAAAAAAACAAAACAGCTGTTCTGAGGAGCTATGATGTAGCATATGCAAAATAGCTTTGCAAATTATGAAACCTTTTTTAAGTTTGTTGTCCCCTGGGTTTCTTTTTGACATATAGATATGTATCTACACCCAGACATTCGGTGCTTTGAAACTTATTTTTTCCCAAGTTTACTATTTTCTAATCACAGTTAAACATTATTATTCTCTTTGTATTCTTTTTCCATTCAAAATTCAGCAAACACTGTGTGCCTATTCTTTGTAAAGCATGATACTGATTATGGAAGAACTTATGAAGTTTTCAGTTTGGCACACATTATAAAATATGTTCAGAAATAAATATAATGAAAGTAATGTATGAAAGTTCATTAGATTACAAAATACTATGAAAATTTACCAGAAGCAGTTTACATTTTCATCCAATTTGCCAATGTCACATGTAACATAATCAGATTCTGCCTACCATTCTATGCATAAGAAATTGTTGTAGATAATAAATGTGACTTTCTTGGCAGTAGCTACACCTACCAGTTCAGCATCCTCCACAATCTTTTTTTTTTTTTTTAACCCTTGTACTTTGGTGTATTGTCTCATAGGTGGAAGATTGGTAAGGGTGGGCAATGGGGGTCAAGTGACTTGCCCAGGGTCACACAGCTGGGAAGTGGCTGAGGCCGGGTTTGAACCTAGGACCTCCTGTGTCTAGGCCTGACTCTCACTCCACTGAGCTACCCAGCTGCCCCCTCTCCATAATCTTAATGGGCATGACTTCTATTGCATCTTCAGTATCATTGGTAAAAATATTATAAAACAGCAGGTGTAGCTCACTATGGAGAATGACTCGATCTTCAATAACTTTAATCAAATGTATCCTGGGGAAATTATCATTTACGTGAGTGAATTAGTCAAAGGTCTCAACAAGTCATAGCTTAGAGGTGCCTTACTCTCCCTGAAAAAAAATTTCTAATCAAAAGTTTTAGGGGTGAATCAACTTTCCAGTCTCCTTCCATATCATAAGCTTCTTAAGTTTTCTCTGTAAGCAGGAATGAATTTTATAAGGCATGTATTAAGCACTTCCTCTGTACCAAGCTTTGAGCTAAACTTGAATATGAAATGAAAAAGTGAGAGCCCCTGCCCTCAAGGAGTTCATATTGTAACTGAAAGAAAGAACGTATTTAGGAGAGTACAAGGCTTCATGGCAATGACCAGTGTATAGAAGACTGCCTGCTTCTTTACAGTTGAAATATCCCATGTACTACCTTTCTTCAAGGGCATTCCGGTTGAGGTACTCTCTGTGGGAAAATGAGAAAAAAAAATTTAATATTCATATTTTGATAAGAACTTCATAGTTCAGGAACTTTGTTAAGAGAATAATTATGTATGTATTTCTTTGTACTATCATGGTAACAAATGGAATAAAAGTACCCATTTTTCCATTACATTAAATATATTGAAAAAATATCCCAACTGTTAAGAAATTAGCTATTATATGCTGCCAATTTGGGAATAAAGCTAAAACCCTCTTTAAGTAACCATCCCGTATTTCCTTTTATAATGCACTATGTTGGGAGAGAAATGTAGATAAGTCATAATGAATCAGCTTTTTTCTCTAACTATTTTCTATAGTGCTCATTAATTTGTACATATTTCTATTCCTTATAAATGATAGTATATATTATAAGAATAAAGTTATTTCATATGTTAATCCTTTACTCCTTAGAGCACAGATAAAATAGTAGAATCAGTTTAATGACATTTGGTTTCCTGATAAATTTCAAAGTTGGCCTAAATTATATTGCTATTTTTTTTCACATTAACCTCTAAAATTGCTAACTTTTCCCCAAGAATTGATATGTTGACTTCCAAAATGGAAGAGTAACATTCAGTTTCTTCTTGTTAGGTGAATTTAAAAGTTAAAACCATCATTTTTTTTTTACCATTTAAGAAGTTATATTTTCAAACATTAGGACATGATTACAATTCCTAGAGCCTTAAAATAGATTAAATAACATATTGCCCTTAATTAAGCTAGGGTCAATTTTTATAACTTCAAAATAAAAAAATTTCCTCCAAAAATACTTTGTTTCTCTTTTGTAAATAATAATGATACAAAGGTTCACTTTAATCTCTCTCCCCCTTTTTACCCCAAAAAACAAGGATTAGTAATATGCCAGTCTTCAGTGTATCGATAATTTTAAAAATATCTTGGATGAGCATCTCTTGTTATTTCACTATAGTAGCAATTGCTGTCATGAAAACTTAAAAATTGATTTTTCATATGAAATATATCTGACTGATTATTTGCATGTATTTTGGCAATGTCCTGATTTTGCATGTAGAAATAATAATTTTAAATGAGATAATGTGGTTGTTTGCAAAAGAAGGAAGATAGCATGTAGTGAATGAAAGGAAAACTAAAGAATTTTATGAGGTTTATAAGGTCTCACTTCTTTTTGTTGCTTTCAAAATTTTATTGAGTTTATCAGTATATAGGCTGTATCAATATATAGACTCTATATAATCCAAATTTTGGAAAAGATGTTTTTAGCTATCTTTGCATTAAGGCACATCCAATAACAAACATGGTCATTCTTAAAGTAGTAATATCTATTTCTTATTATGATGCTTATTTCATTGAATATTTCATGTTTTTAACATTTTCTCCATTGTTAAAACCAGGAATAAGAGGATGGCAAATTAAATTGGAAAGGTCTTTGTATTACTAGATATTGACTTCTACATTTTGTTACTGTTGGAAGGTCAGTATTTTCTAGAAATCTCCATCTTAAACTATTTCTGAGTTCTTTTTAATTTGCTTATTACAAGATATCATAGGTGATGAAAAATAAATTTTAAAGCCATATTTATAAAGCATTCTATTTAATCTATCAGTAAACGTCTATTAAACTCCTACTACTATGCACTAGGAGCTGTTCTAGGTACTAGTAATACAAATTTAATGACCGAATCTTTGCTATTAAAGAGCTTACATTCTAATAGAGGAGACAGTTCATGGGAAAGTATTATCTGCATAATTATATTAGTATAAATATATGCAAAGTATTTAAAGGTGATTGAGAGGGAGGATACTAGCAACTTTGGGGCATTAGAAAAGGCTTCATGTAGAGGATGGTGTTTGAGCTGCATATTAAAAGAAGAGAAAAGAGTCTGAGGCAGCAAAAAGGAGACTGCATTGCAAGTCTCTGGTATGAGCAAAGCCAAGGCACAGCAACAGGAAATGTCCTGTCATTTGAGGAACAAAGACAAAGCCAGTTTAGCTGGATGGCTGACTGTAGAAGGGGGAAATAATGTCCCCTTAAGCTGGAAAGATAGATTGCAGCCAAGTTGTATAGGACTTTAAAAGCTAAATAAGGGGGGCAGCTGGGTAGCTCAGTGGAGTGAGAGTCAGGCCTAGAGACAGGAGGTCCTAGGTTCAAATCCGGCCTCAGCCACTTCCCAGCTGTGTGACCCTGGGCAGGTCACTTGACCCCCATTGCCCACCCTTACCACTCTTCCACCTATGAGACAATACACCGAAGTACAAGGGTTAAAAAAAAAAAAAAAAAAAAAAAGCTAAATAAGGAAGTTTGTATTTTATCATACATGCATTAGAAAGACATTGTAATTGATTGAGTAGGGCAGTCACATGATCAGATGTGTATTCAAAGAAAAGTCACTCTGTAGTATAGGCTGGAGAGACTTGAGGTAGCAACACCAATTAGGAGATTGTTGCAATAATATAGTCAGGAGTTGATGAGGTTCTGAACTAAAGTTGTAGTTGTGTAAGTAGAGACTTTAGGAAGAAATTGGATATAAGAGAATGCTGTAGAGATAAAGTAATGTCAAGATTTGGCAACAAATTAAATTGATGGGATAAGAGAGAGTAAGGGGTTAAGGATACTTCCAAGAGTGTAAAACAATGTTGGTACCTTAGACAAAAACAGGGAAATTTTCAAGAGTTTGAGATGTCTTTGGACATCCAACTTGAAGTGAACTGTGATGATTTAGGACTAATGTCTGAGTAGAAACCAGGATGGGAATATGTAGATTTGTGAGTAATTTACTTAGAGGTAATAGTTAAACCCAAGAGAGCTGATAAGATTACCAAGAGAGTATAGCTGGAGAAGGGAGGAGGACCCTTTAACAGCCTTGGGGGAATATGCATAATTTGAAAGTGTGGCATGAATGAAGAGCCAGCAAAGGAGACTAAGGAGTGTTCAGAGAGGAAGAAGAACCAGGAGAGAGTAGTTTTTCTAAAAACTTAATTCTAAAAATTAAATAAACAAATGCATCTGCTTTGATTTTTTCATTTTATCTTAGCAAAATATAGCTTATATTTTAAGATATTTTCCCCAAGAGTTATAGAAATGTTGATCATTTTCTGAATATTAAAGTAAACAATTTAAGAATAATTTGTGTGGAGTGGTAACAGTCCTATATCTACAAATAGATTTGTCACAACTATATTTTAGCACATGCACAATATACAGGTTTAATTTGTAATCTAGCTATGTTTTTGGCACTTTCTTAAAAAGCTTAGACTAAATGACTTGTATTTCTACCAAGTGCTAGGATTTTTAGCACAAATTAGGCTAATTTGATATAATTTATACTATTTAAGTCTCTACCCTCTTTTTTTTACTTTAAACTGCTTTTCTTTCTACATATTCTGTCTCACAGTTAAATAATTTTGAGAATCATCAAAACAAAAAAATTGTTATCTTATCAGCAAATATTTCCTACTGTCTAGTTTTAGGAAGCTTTGTAATTAGGAATTAATGGAAGCTTCCTTTCATTTTAAAAATATAAATATTTCTTCATATATTTTGTATCTTATCCCTGAATAAAATCTGAAGGCAAATAAATTTATTGAGAAAGGTGCCAGACAAAAGCAAATGTTTACAAATCTTTATATTTTAAAAAATCATTAAGATAACATTTATCTCTCAGTTTTGCTTTTATTCATTAAGCAACTTAGCTATGTAACATTTTCTATGAAAGAACATTCATGTAGGTCTACATATGTATCTACTTTTGTTTGCCCTAGGTACTACTGACCGCTTGAAGGACTTATTCATATACTGTTTTATCCCATTCCACCTGCTTTGTAAATCCCATTCCAATAACATGGATGAGAGGTGTCATTTTAACTGAGACAGCATGATGTCTTGGAAAGGACATTCAATTTGGAGTCAAAGCTCTTGGGTTTAGAACCCAGCTTCAGTACTAAATATCTAATCCTTAGGAAGTCCTTTCACTTCATTGAAATGTAAAATCAGTTTCTTCATTTTTAAAATGGAGATAATAAAGTTTGTAATTCCTGCCTCATAATACCTTTGTGAAGAAAGCTTTTTGTAAATTCTAAAGTTCTATAAATATGCAATAGAATGTTATTAAGAAGGCATCACATCAGGCTTCATTATGGTCACAACCATCTTACTGATTAGGATACTCCCTCTATAAAATTACAACACATCCACTTATGGGACAGTGACTAGAATGGAGTCTGAAAGAAGTGTGTTTGAAATCTCCCTTAGTCACTAGCTATGTGACTTAAGGCAAATCACTTAACTTTTCAGTCTTACTATCTTCACCTGTAAAATAGGGATGTCAGGCATGTAAAACTTGCTTCACCTCGTTATCATAAAAACTTAATGAAATGTTTATAAAATGCGAGTCTTAAAGTGCAATATCAGTGTCATCAGTCATCATCCTATTTTTGTCCCTATTCTTCATAAGTGTTACACTAAGTATTTGCCATTATGTTGGAAGCTTTCTTCTATATGTTTTACTTTTTGATTCAACCAGCAGAACATATTATTGGTTGTGTATCCATTACCAATTTCTATCAAAAGTGTCAAATACACACCCGGGAGCTACATGTGACCCACAACCTTCTTGAGTGCAATAATAAAAATATAATTGGGGAATATTGACCAAAATAAAGGAAAAAAAAACAGTGAAACCAATATTATAATAATAACGTATGCTTTTATAAGACACTAGGCAGTCTTTATGTACAGTGTAATGGCTCCTATTTCTATTTGAATTTGATACCACCTCTCTATATACCCAGCCTACCCCCAGTCATTTCTTCACTAAATATCCCATAAGCTACTTCTTGAGCTGCAGTCTTTCAGTGCCTTTTGGGTTACCTGTGGAGAAAAGATGAATCTTTGAACTAGCAGTAAGATTGGGTTCAATAAAAGAGCTACATAATTTCCCATATGTAATCCATTTCATTTTCCTCATTCTTTTTGATTCCAGATCCAGCCCATTTGTCTGTTCGCTGTGTTGGATCCAAGTATTTATTAATGTTCTAAAAAACTGACTGACTTTCCAAACATATATCTTAATTCAAAAAATAAGCATTTTTTAATTCTTTTTTTGTGTGTGGATTCTTAGGCCTTTTGAATAAAAATGCATGTAGAAACAGTAACTATGTTCTAGTGTTCTATTCAACCAGCATATTTTCCTAAAGCCAGAATGATTCTCCTAAAATACAGGTTTGAGCTTGTTACTCCCATATTCCACAAACTCCAGCTTCTTATTACCCTGAGGAAAAAGTTTTAACTCATATTTTGTTTTTAAAGCCCTCAGTGATCTAGCCATAATCCTCTTTTCCATCTCTATTATACATTACTACCCTTCACACATTCCACAGCCTCACCAAATTGTCCCTCTCATTGTCCTCATAAGTAACATTACATCTTACCTTAGCACTGGGTTCCCCCCAAGGCTAGAATGCATTCCTTTTTTGTTCAAGTCAAGTACCACATTCAGTATAAAACTTTTACTAATTCCCCTGACTCCTAAATGAAGGCCACTCACTACAGTATCAAAATGAGTTCAAATAGTTTCAAAATGAAGAGTCTTGATCAGTTGCTCCTGTCCATTTCGATTCCTTCATATGACTTCTTCATGTCTCCTTCAAATAAATGATTATGAGGTAGCCCAGAGTTAGGGACTGGAGAGGAAAGACACATGTCTAAAAATGCTTTTTTAAAGGATATTTTGTGTGGCCAGCTGAGGCTTCAGGAGAGGAGTAGACAAAAGCAGAGTGCTTCAGTCCTGCAAACCCATCACTGAATTGGAGTGGTTGTGGTGTCATAGAACTGAAGATAGTTTCACAGCCTTTTTCTTTCATATGGGAAAAGGCTCATTTCTGGTACATTTTAGAGATACCCCTCCTTTTCAGGGTTCCAAGATAATGATTGATAGAAAGCAATATAACCTTATACCTGTGCTTCCATATGCCTTCAGATTTCTGGTCACAGTAAGCGATTAAGGGAAATGAGAAAATGAGAATGGAATTTTCCCCAAATTGCTCAAGATTAGGTAGCAACAGGAATGTAGTGGTGGATCTTATCTGTAAGGCTACCTGCTGTGAGTCATTTGAGCCCAAATAGTTACCTTTTTTTTTTTTTTAAGTTATTATTAGGGAAATATAGGGACCCCTTCTCAGCTGATTTTAAGGTAAAAGCGTAAGGAAGCAAAAAGTACTTTACTCTTACAATATTCTATGGTTGATATAGTCATGAATCATATTAAGGAGTTCAAAAATACCAGGAAGAGGGCCTGAGGATATTTTCTCAAATTAGAATTAAAGACTTTAATTATTAATATGGCTACATATAAATGTGTTTATAAATACATATATATGTGTATATGTTTTTATAATAAACACTGTTGATTCATTTATATTTCTCAGAGACAAGATGACACAATTAGAGCATTTTAAGAAGCAAACACATCTTTATACATATAAAAAGGGGGGTCCACAGAAACAATATAACTGACAATATGGAATTGAAGTACAATAGTCATGGTTTAGGAAGTCTTCCCTCCCCTTCCAAAACAACAACAACAACAACACCTGATTTGTATGTGTGTATACATTTGCATGTGTGCATATGTCACACACATATAGAGACACGTGTACTTATACCCAAACGTGGTATCTCCCTTAAGTGTAAATTCCTTAAGGGCAGTAACTTTCATTTTTGTGTTTATATCCCCAGTTCATAAACCAGTGTTTGCTAGGAGTAGGTGCTTAATAAATACTATCCCAAAATTCCTATGTGGGGCATCTAAGAGGCAAGTGGTTAGAATACCAGGCCTGAAGTGAGGAAGAATCATCTTCATGAGTTCAAATCCAGCCTCACATACTTACTAGCTGTCTTCCTCAGTTTCCTTATCTGTAAAATGAACTTGGGAAGGAAATGGCAAACCACTCTAATATCTTTAAGAAAACCCTAAAATGGATCATGAAGAGTCAGACATGAAGTATACTTATTCACTTTGAATGTGTCTAGCATCTGAACAAGGTCTCTACAGTTTGGGGAAATTACTTATTTTTTTACCTTAAATAATCACCTATCAAGATTTTCAAAGAAATAAAACATCTTTAAAGTCAGGTTATTATAATTAAGGGAAATGCTATTTGTGTTTAAACAGAGGCTATTGTTAAGTACAGGCTATACTCTTAAAATTAGATCTATTTGAGAAGAAAACATGTATTATAAAAATATGACTTTACATATGAATCTATTTGTGTACATCTGTAGTGTATGCAGGGAATCAGGAAATATGAATATTTATCTTTCAAGCGATTGAAAGTTTCACTTGTTTTTCAGGAAATTTTCTAATGATGAGATACCAATTGGTGATTTATAATCAGCACTTTTTATAGTGAGGGAAATATGAAAAGACCCTTGCATACTAAGAACATAATTATACAGTATTCTACCAACAGATGAGTTGGTTTGGATCCTGGACCTGGATTCAGATTTTGGCTGTGACAACTAACAAGGGTTTGTGACCATGGGGAGGTCATTAACCACTCTGGGCCTCAGTTTCATCTGTAAAATGAAGGGGTTGCCCATTTATACCTATGAGGTCTGTTCCAGCTCTAATCTTATGGTTCTAAGAGTTAGGAGAGGAGTTCAGAGCAGTGGTAGAAAACTCTCTTGTTACTCCTGCCTACCATCCTAAAAAAGCAACATAGATAATGATTGACATTTTCCTCTTCCAGAAACATGAGTCAACATCTGTAGGCTTATGTCATCTGTGCATTTTAGCAAGCTGTGAATATTTTTAACCAAATTGAAACCTGGATCTTGCATCCAAAAGACAAAGCTCTGATTTTCCCAAAATCTGTATTTATCAGTTAGAATTTGTAAGTTGCTTCAAACTAAAGTAACCACATATCCTAACTTTTCTGAGACAAAGGTTGTACTTTCTTTCCCAGGGCACCAGTCTATCCCCATTTAAATCTTGTTTTGGGATTTCTTCCATCAGATATAATTGAACTACTTTTAGAGCAGAAAATCTTTTGCTCTCAGAACAAGTTAAAGTTTAAAAAAATGCCCAACATCATGATTCCAAATTTTAGGCAGGCATCTTAACATTCCACATCATGAAGCTTGACAATATGTACTCATTTTTATTATATAGAGAGCTATTATTTATTAATCTCTACTTTTTTTGTTTTGTCATATCTGGTGGTCCAGATCTTTGTAAATATCATGATACATTTTTTTTTTTGAATCAGCCAGCTTGCAAGGTTTTCTTGTTTCTACATTTTCCTGAGGCAAATGGAATTCATAGTTTGGCACCTATGAACTTACTGCTCCTGTATTTCTTAAAAACAAAAAAGATAAGGACTTCTTCATTGATTTATCAGCACAAATCCCTTATTTTCCAAATTCAATCCCAAGAAAATTTCCATAAGGTGAAAATTCATCTAATTAAAACTATTTCTCTTCATTTTGATGGGGAAACTTATGTTGATATCTTGACCCATCCCGACAGTTACCCATTTCCACCATATTGCTAGATATACACAAGAATAACTCTTTTTATTGATAGCATTTACCAAGAAAGAGAGAGTGACAGCATATAAATGTTGAGATGGCAAGAAGAGGGGAAATGATATGAGTTAGTCCCAGGCCAAGTGTGAAGTGGAATGTGAAAGATGAATAGACTGCAGAGGGTACTCATCCTTCACATTCCACCTCGCTCTTAGTAACCGTGCAATAGAGAACTGCTCAACTTTTTCATATAAGTCTGAAGAAGTTTATTTTTTTCAAAGACTTCAAGTTCCTTTTGTAGTTGCTATCACCTCTCTTGGTTGAAGCAGCTTCACCTATCTGATCCTCAACCATGTAGACATGTCTGAGCTCTTGAACCTTTCAAATTAGCCATGGCTTTCCTTGAATTATGTGCCTTTCACATAAGCATTTCCCTTTTATATCACCTTCTATATTCTTCCATGTCTGTCTGAGTATCATACTTGATCTCCAAAGGAATTTGTGCTTGATAATCTACATAGTAAAAAATAGGGATAGATTACTATAATGCATTAAAGCAAAAAAAAATTCTGAGAGGTGAGTGTCCTTATGATTAGGGACAAGTGTATTTGAAAGGCTGGTAATTTTTCTCTTATATAAAAATAGCAATAATATATAAAATTGTAACTATGTCTTAATAATGATTGTATTGGGCTTAAGAGTGGTAAAAGAAGCAGATTTGGTTTAACAAATGTCATTCTAAAACATTTAAAATTCTATAAACCTTACATTTACCCATGATAATCCACATTTGTTAATTTAATACCTACATTTCATTTCAGAGGGACTAATAAGTTATTCATTTGTACCTATAAAAGGGTAAGAAAGTGCTTTCTTAAATATTTATTTAAATCTTCAGAATTTAATATTCCATGGAACATCTTATTTGGGGGATATTTAATACAACAAATGTAAGTTCTTCCCTCCAGTATTTTGCAATGGTAATTGAAGAGATGGTTTTAGTTATTAATACCTCTATTCAGAATAAGCTTTCAAGTTGACATCATGATTCTCTCAAGATATCTCTATTTGGACAACTGAAAAAATAAATCTACGATAATAGTGACCTTGCAGAGGTATCCAGCTTTTTGCTGCAATACATTTATGATAGCATTAATAAAATATAGCTAAATAAATGGTTCAAAATTTTAAAAGAATGGTTTACCCATGTGCTAATATATAGTTAAAATGCTTTCATTGGTTAAAAAAACTAATAATTACCCTTTTTCTGGAGATGGCACTCCTGTGACTTCAGCAACAGAAATACTAGGCTATACTCCAAGCCTGCTAGAAAATGATGAATGTGTGACTTAGAAAGTAGAGTGAATGGTGAATTAATATGTGCCTTTTTTAACCATTAGGTGAATGAATAGGTATAAGGCAAAGTGGTTTAAAATAAGGTTACTGTCTGTAAACAGAAGCCACAAACTATTTACAAAGCTAATTATAACACAGATTCACTCATCCTGTCTCTACTCTGTCAGCATTTCTGATCCTGCCATTATGCAGGCAATATCATTAGGCATACACTTCCTCTTTGACTTTTCCATAGACTTGTCTCCTTTCACACACAGTCACTACTTCTGTGAAGTAGGTGCATGAAGTGAAAAAAGCACAGAATCCCTATTTAACTATGAAATTTCAAGTTTAAAGCAAATAGAATAGTTATACCTAGTCAAATAGGGTTGTCACCTTCATTCATCAGTTCATCCCAACCCTGGTTCATACCTTAGACATAAAGGATGAAAAAGAAAAAAGAAAAGAAAAAAGATTCTCCTTTGCTAGTAAGCAGTAGCTATACTCTTTGGATTGCCAATGGATACTCTTTACAAGGTAGTTGCTATATACTTGGCAGCTGTTAGAATCCTAGGGGGTGTGGCTCCAGGTCATCTCTACTAACTAAATTTATCTGAATTTTTTTCTATTCATCTGTGTGAGTTCTTATATGTGTTATACTTAGGTTCTGTGCATTGATATCTGAATTGGGGGGCAGATCACCTTGTATATGTATCAATTGCTTTGTCTTTGGGAAAAGAGGAAGACCCTAGAGAACTGCAAAAACTTTATATAATCACATGATCACAAGGACCTGATAAAACTGATAGCGATAATGAATGTCCACTATCATATTTTTAAGGTTCTCTCTTGTCTCACTCTTGAGACTTGGACACAGGCAAATAACCATTTCTTAGTGGTGACCATAGAAATAGATCCCACCCATAGAACTCCAGCTGATAAAAAGTAATTACCAACAGAGTCAAAACTGCCAGCAAAATGGCCCTATCATCAGAAACTAGGAAAGCAGTGATTGCCCCATCACCATAGGTTAGGTGCTAAAAGAACGAATAAGTGAGTCTCACCCATTGATTGCTATTTATTGCCTTTGCATATCTAGGTACCTTGAGTTGCTAGGGTAATCTGGTACATACAAAGTACTGAGTCTGGACTAACAAGACAATAGGATTCATAGAAAAAATAATGCCCTTTTGCAGCTGTTGATGATTTATTCCTTCCTTTGTTTCTTATAATGGGACATCTTCTTTCCCATTCCCACCCCCATGATACTTTTGTCCTTATCAGACTTCTTAGCTGATATGATTTACCCAGGTTTCTCCTTCTAGACAGCCTTCCTTCCTTTTTGATGTTTCCCTAATTATTTACTTGATTCTTTACTCATGGATGCCATCCCAGTGCTACTATCTGACTTAGACAAGTTAACTATACATGATCTCTTTCCTATTATTGGTATCACATGTTCCAACAACTGATTAATATAGAGATATATACCTTATTAATTGCTTAACATCTATTCCTTACAAATTAGCTACCTCTGAGTGACTATTAATAGTCTAGCCCAGTGGTTCCCAAACTTTTTTGGCCTCCAGCCCCCTTTCCAAAAAAAGTATTACTTAGCCCTCTGGAAATTAATTTTTTTTTATTTTAATGGCAATTAATAGGAAAGATAAATGCACCTATGGCCATCACCGCCTCCCTGGATCGCTGCAGCAACCACCAGGGGGAGGTAGCACCCACTTTGGGAATCACTGGTCTAGCCTATACAATATATTGACCCTCATAGAAACAGGTTGTACTGCTCAGAACTAAAGTTGAACATGACATTATTTTCCTTTTTTTTTTAATTTTCTCTTTGTTAACTTTTTTTTCTCTCTATCTTATTAGTTGATAAGAAATATTGTCCCCTACCTCACTATTGTGCATTAATTAGCCTGTCCCATTTCACTATGTATATTTCAGTGCAGGACCCCTTCAACATTTATAGAGAATAAAGTTTTATGTCCAAATTCATCACAAAAGTCAGAAATTAGCATTCTGCCACTCTATCTCTACAATCAGATTCTTGTTTTGAAGAAACTTTACGTATAATGTACCAAGAAAAGGAAATGTAGAATGGATACTGTGAAACTTTTGATTACATGAAAAATACAGAGAAAAGAGAGGAACCAGATAATGTTAAGGGTCATGAATCAAAGGATGAGGGTATATCATAAACTGAAAGAGGTGGATAATGAAGAAAGAAAGAAAAATCCTTTTGGGAAAAGATTGCCAAAAAATGAAATCTTAAAAATTAAAGAACAAGACCGACTTAAGAGGAAAAGGGACAAAGAGCAAAACAAGAAGAAATAAAAAGAACAATCCAAATGTATCTTACACAATTATGTGCTATCAAAAATGAGAATACAGAAGAAACTAAGGAATACCTTCAAAAATATAAAGTACTAAAACAATCACAAAACCAGATCTAGCTTTTAAATAACCAGTTTCGGAAAAGGAAATTATATGTGGTTTATGTACTTAGGTGAACCTATATCACAATAGTTAGGTTTACTATCACTTTATCTTTGTGAACATAAGAAAGACCAATAAAAAAACAACCAGTTTTAAAGAAAAAGACCAGGGATTTGGTGGATTCATATAATTAGAATATTATGAAGGTTTTTTAAAGAAAACATGCTTAATCTCCTGGATAATGATATTGTCCTTAGCATTTCTGTTAGTTGTCTGTTCGTAATAGTCTATTGGCTGGGAAGTTGAATACTAGTTAAAAATTAGAAGTCATCAGAAGCATAAATACTTTTAAAGGTTGTCTGCACCACTCCAATCCAAAGCTCCTTCTGGATACTACATCAATGGAGAATAAAAATAAGATATAATGATCACTTAATTTCTTTTGTGACTTACAGAAATCATTTTCATTACATAATAATTTTGACCTTATTGGCTTACTGTTTTTAACTATCAGTCACAACTAAAACTATGTGTAGCTATGTTGCCAATTTTTCTTCCAAACATCTCCAACTGTTCCTAAATTTATTCATTCTTTCCCACCCACCCTTGTGATTTTTTAAGTAGAGGAACTCCCTCTGAGGAGAAAGGCCCTCTGCCAGAGCAGATGTGCCATGGGTTCTTCATCTCAACCCAGCACACCTGAAATGATTTTGCTATGTAGTTAGTGCCACACCTACCTTGAAAAGTATTGATCACCTTCAGAAAGAGACATGAGGAAGAGTGCTTCCTTACTGTTGTTGAATCCATACAAAGTAATCACTGTGTTTCATAACGCTAATAGCATTTTAGCATTTGGTATAATCCTAATATAAATAACTAGTAGATTATCAAGAAATCTATTTGGAAACTAACTTTTGATTCTGTCTTATTAAACCCACTGAACAGCAAATTTTTATTATAATATACAGTCCATTTTATTCCAAGGACATTTATATGATAGAATTAAAGAAACCACAAGCTATTGAGGAGTAGGTAGTGCTGTGTCTTAACCAGATCTTTATACCCCAAGTCCATTACTCTTTCCTCTATTATTATATTGTCTCTCTACATATTTTGCCTTGCAGTTCAAATAACTGCCTTAACTGTCTAGTCTAGGAAGAGGAATTAGATTTTTAATCTTGAGATCCAAATTAAAATTTTTAATTTAATATTTTAGTTAAAAATAATTGTTGGGGGCAGCTGGGTGACCCAGTGGATTGAGAGCCAGTCCTAGAGACAGGAGGTCCTAGGTTCAAATCTGGTCTCAGACACTTCGCAGCTGTGTGACCCTGGGCAAGTCATTTAATCCCCATTGCATAGCCCTTATTACTCTTCTACCTTGGAGCCAATGCACAATATTGATTCTAAGGCAGAAGGTAAGGGTTATAAAAAATAATTATTATTAGCATTCAGCAGACATTAAACACCTACTATATGCTATAATATATAATACTATCTAGCTATATATGAGCTGGGGGAAGTTGCCCAGAGCAGAGTCCGTTGGTGTGAGATGGTTGCGGACCTATGCTCCTAGGGAGTCAACAGGAATAACATAACATAACATATATGAGCTAGATGAAGAGGAAGCAAAAATAAATGGAACAATTACTGCCTTAGAGGAGCTTACATTCTCTTTGGGGGAGTAATAGGTATTTAGGACTTGTATAAACTGGAGGTAGTTACTCTCCCAGCCCGCACTCAACAATAGCAGTCAAAGTCTCTCACAATAAGGCTACTGTTCTGTCTCCCCTTTGTGTTCTAGGATTATCCTTGAGTAGTTCTAGAGTTCTTGTAATTTATTAGTCAGAGCCCCCATTGCAGTGTGCCTCCTGATAATACTCCCCAGTCCAAGTTAGTATCTCCCTAGTATCATTTAACCAGTTGACACATCCTCAATATTATCAGCAAGCAATTAATAGCAGTTATTTTTACAAAAAGAATATTTACTGAGAAGATGTAGTAAAAACAGTAGTACAAAGGCATCCTCCTAATCAGAACATGCTTTTCTTGTTCCTAAGGGGCAAATGAGATCAGCATAAGGAAATTAAGTTCCTGGTTAAAGTGACCCCAAGAGAAGCTTTGATTCCACTAAGTTAAATTCCAAATATGGCATGGCTAGGGGAATGAATTCCTTTCTTGTAGGACATGGTCTCAACCACTGGGTTGATTCCATTCTGGGCTGAATCATTTCAGTTGTTCCTTAGCACTGCCCTGGCTCTTCATCAAGCTCAAGGCCAATGGCTTATGGTAGGCTCTGTCACTAACTACTCTCACTGGAACTCTGGTGGTTCATCCAGCTTTTCAGAGCTCACATAATCATTCCTTCTCCAATTCTCTTTCATCTAAGATCAGGAAAGAGTATAACAGAGACAGAAAATACAAAAGCACTATATATTGGAGGTAGAGGAGGGGCTATACTACCTGGAAGTTTTTTGCATTTTTTTACCCTCTATCAAAAACCACAAGAGAGAAGAAGAGACTTTTTGTCCTCAGACTCAGCCCTGACTCAAGAGCCAGTTAAAAAGCTTTTTCCTCACCATACAATAAGCAGACAAAAAACAGCCCCAGAATACCTATACGTACTCAGAAGTAGCAGGGAGTATCCTCCATTACACATTCATAGAGGCATGCTCACCAATGGTGTGACAACAAGCAAAAGAAATTCCACGTGTTCAAAGGCTTGCATCTTTGTTGGCCAAGCTCCTCTTACATGAACATATATTGCCAAGCCTCACCCATCCATATGCCCCTTTGATGCAATCTTCCTCCCATCTCCAGCAGATTATCCCCATCATTACCCTCTCCCCCTTCATCAATTCTCCCTCTCTAGGGTTTCCTCTGTGCTTTCTACAAACACACCAAAGTCTCAAAAAACCCCCACTTGATTTTTCCATCTTTGTTCAGTATCATTCCATATCTCTCTTTCCCTTCTCCACTAAACTTCTTCAGACATCTATCTATATGCATTTCCTCTTTTTCATCTTACCCCCTTCTAAGCCCCCTGCGCTCTGGATTCTGATCTCACCATTCTACTGAAATTGCTTTCTCTGGAAGTATTGATGATCTCCTAGATGCCAATTCGAATGATATCTCCTTCCATTCTTCTCTAAATTTATTGTGTTTTAAAATATTTGTCACAGGGGGCAGCTGGGTAGCTCAGTGGATTGAGAGCCAGGCCTAGAGACCAGAGGTCCTAGGTTCAAACCCGGCCTCAGCCACTTCCCAGCGGTGTGACCCTGAGCAAGTCACTTAACCCCCATTGCCTACCCTTACCACTCTTCTGCCTTGGAGCCAATACACAGTATTGACTTAAGACAGAAGGTAAGGGTTTTAAAAAATAAATAAAATAAAATATTTGCCAGAGTTGAGAAATGGAGTATTTCATGGGAGCAAAAACAAGGAGGTCTTTGTTACTGGGTCACATGATACCTGTAGGGAGATAAATTATAAAATACATGGGAAAATGAAGGAAAGACTCTAAAAGACTTTAAAGTCAAAGAAGGGATTTTATGTTTGATTCTGAAGGTAATAGGGAACCAGTAGAGTTTATATTAAAAAAAATATATATGACATGGTTAGATCTCTGTTTTATGGAAGACAGCTAAAGTAGAGAATGGATGGAGTGGGGAGAGACAAGGCAGGAAGACCAGCCAGGAGGCTATTGCAGTAGAATAGGTATGAAGTGATGAGTGCTTGCACCAGAAAGGGGCAACAGTGTCAGAAGAGAGAAGGGAGCATATATGAGAGATGTTATGAAGGTAAAAATGACAGGAATTGGCCACTTGGAATATGGAGATAAGAGAAAGAATGGGGTGTTGAGGATGATACCTAGGATGTGAGCCTACATTGCTAATCTTGCTTTCTAACTGTATTATTTGCTCTTAGAGGTCACTTTTTAAGTACTGAGTTCATAATGAAAATTTACTGAATATTTAATTGATTCAACAAATATTTATTATGACCTGTTGCGTACAAGGTACTATTAAGGGTATGTGAAGAAATTTAGACATAAGAAACAATTCATTCCTTTGGTGATACTAATTTTTGATAGCCAAAATCATCCTGTTTGTATATATCACCTGAAATTTATACTTTCTAATACTTCAATACAAACATCCTCATACAGTCAGAATCTGGGACTTACATTTTTCTTCTTTTGCTCCTGCTGATCATACACTTGCACACAAATGTAATCTGTGATTCTTATAAGTTATTTCTCTTTAATATAATTTCTTCTAGAGAACAATGTTTGCTTATCTAGTTGCAGGGTCATCATTTTCTATTTCCATCTATAATAGGCTTATTTATTTGACTGGAGAAACTAATAATTAATATTGCATCAGTTGACAAAATGTGACTGACCTCAGCTCTAAAGGATATTGCTAGTTGGAGTGACCATTTCATACCTCTTTCCCAAGAAAAATGTTCTCTGGAAATTTTATTAAGAGATAGATAGATTATTCTCCACATTAATACTTTTTTGACTGAAGATGTATAGAGTAGATGACCTTCAGGATTTTCTTCTAAAATCTATGCTATGTATAATACAAATTGTTCACCTAATATAATTTTATCAGGAGTGTGGAATCAGATTTTTAGATATATATAAGGGAGTTTAGTTACTCAGTTTGAAATGTGAATACTTAAAAAGAACCTCATCTATAGAATATTCAGCAGGTTTTAAAGCTTATCTTTTCTTGAAGATTTTGTTAAAAATGAAATCATTACCCACCAATACAACGCATTTCACTCAGTTTACTATAATTGCTGGAGAGTTTTTCCTGACATAAAACTTAAATTTACTTTTCTACAACTTATATGCCTTGTTTCTGTTCATAATCTCTAGAACAAAACAGAACAAATAAAAATGTTCTCATTGATAACCCTCATGTACATGAAGGTGGCTGTTGACCAGCTATGAAGCCCTCCATTAATCTTACTTCTCCAGGTTAAACATCCCCATTTCTTCAGTTGATCTCCATATCCTAGTCCCCTCCCCTGGATGTTTTTATGCTTATCAGTGTCTTTCCTTAACTATGGTGTTCAGGGCAGTAATCTGCAGTATGAAGTATTACAAATGTTGTTTAACAAAGCAGAATAAAATAGAATTATTGCCTTATTATTCCTAAAAGCTATGTCTCAACCCAGTATTGTACTTTTTGACTCATATTTCATTTTCAGCCCACTAAGTTTTTTTTAGCTTTATTTTCAGTTTTGAATTCTCTCTCTCCAGCCTCCTCCACTCATTGAGAAAACAAGAATAACAAAACCCATTACAAATATTTGTAGTCAATTAAAAGTTCCCACATTAGCCATCATATACATACTAGTACAGTGATGGTCAAACTACAGCCCACGGGCCAGATGCTGCCCCCTGAAACATTCTATCTGGCTGTGTGACATTATTCCTAATCTGATGAATACAATGAGTAGGATACAATACAATGAAACTTTGAAAGAGTTGCCTTAGAAGCAGACTGACAGATGAGCATTTCCTTTCCTTTGGCCCCCTCTTTAAAGAGTTTACCCATCACTGCACTAGTGTGTACATATATATAATATACACACATATTTCTAGCTGGAGGTAGATAGCATGCTTCATCATGAATCCTTGGGTCCTCTTGAATTATGGCCGGTCATTAATATTGATCAAAGTTCCTAAGTCTAAGAATTGTTCATTTTTACAAATTGTTGTTAATATAAAGTCTTCATTTGGTTCTGCTTTGTAATAGGGAAATAGACTTTAAATCTGCTTTCCTACTCTTAAAGTCTATTTCCCTATTACAGCTTATCTCACTTTCTTTAAGTTCATTCAAATCTTCTGGGTGTTTCTGAAACCATCCCCTTCATCATTTCTTATAGCATAATAGTATTCCATCATATTCATATACCATGACTTATTCAGCCATTCACCAATTGATAGTTATACTCTCAGTTTACCATGTCTTTGCTGCCATGAAAAGAGATACTATCAATACACAAAACTGGGAAAGGGAATAAAAATTTATATAGCACCTACTATGTACAAATATTATCTTATTTTATTGTCACAAAAACCCCATGATATTAGTGCTATTATCCCCATTTTATATTTGAAGAAACTGAGGCATATAAGTTAAGCAACTTGTCCAAGATCATCCAGCTAGAGTGGCTTAGGACAGATTTAAACTTAGGCCTTCCTGAACTAGCACTCTATTCACCACACCACTATATGGATCCCTTTAATTCTGACATTAAATATTTGTTAAGTGCCTACTATGCGCCAGACATTGGGTCAAGCACTGGGCATACAAAGATAATCTCTGTCTTCAAGGAGACACGTTAAAGTGGGATTGAAAATGATGAGATGTCTGCCCTTGGCCTCTCTCCTTAAATAGAGAATCTGGAAGGAGGTCTCCTATGGATATGGAAACCCATAAGCAGGCAGTACTGAGGAAGTATGAGTTTTAGAGTTGAAGTAATCTTGCAATAAATTGCTAGAGGCAATGTTGATGTCCAGGAGAGCAGCCAGAAAGGAAATGATAAGATGGTTGCTCTGCCCCACTCAGTGGAAGATATAGGAGGAGCTCTTCTCTAAGAATCTACCTTCTACCCTGTATATCTGTACATTATGTGCATAATCTGTTCTACTGACCAACTTCACTATTTCTTACTTAGTGCTAAATTATTTTGATGGTTTTGGCTTTTATAGTGCAATTTGAGATCTGTTACTGCTAGGCCTTTGTCTTTTCCATAATTCCCTTGATATTCTTCACCTTTTTTTCTTCCAGGTAAATTGTTATTACTTTTTTCTATTCCTCTAAAATAAATCTTTGGTAGTTTGGTGTAGGACTCAATGAGTAAATTAATTTAAGTTGTATTGTCATTTTTATTACTTTGACTTCTGCTCATGAACAGTTAATATTTTTCTATTTAAATTTATTTTTATTTTTGTTAATATAGTTTCTAAATTAGCCTTGGCAGGTAGATTCCTATTTATTTTTGTGCTTTCTGTTGTTATTTTAAGAAGAATTTCTCTGTCTCTTCCTGATGGATTTTGTTGGTAGGATACATAAATACTAATGAGTTGTATGTGTTCATTTTATATCATACTACTTTACTGAAATTAATTATTTGAATTAGTTTTTTAGTTGGCTTTCTAGGTTCTCTTAGTAATGATCTTCTGCAAAAAGAAATAATTTTGTTTCCTCTTAGTCTATGCTTATTCCTTCCATTTCTTTTTCTTGACTTACTGAAATAGCTAGCATTTTTAACCTTATATTGAAGCTTAAGAGTGTTAATGAAAATTCTTGCTTTGCCCCTGATCTTACTGGAAAAGCCTCTAGATTATCCTTGTTGCATATAAGTATTACATTATTAAATCATTAATGTTGTTATAACTTTATAGATAATGCCTATTCTTGGGTTTAAGTAGCTATTAGCTAGAGCCCAAGTCTATAACCCCCTTCTTTCCACCATCTCTAGATATATATTCCCTCCTCAATCCAACCTGCATTTGTGACCTGGAATTGAGTAGTGAGCAATAGTTGCCCAGATGCACCCATTTCTGCTTTCTGCTCAAGCTCAAGGATCCCCTTGGATCCTTTTCAGTCTCAGTGCTTCCTTCTGTAGGGCCCAGTTTTACTCTTTTAGTTCCTGAGCATTAGAATGTTCTGCACACAAGACATTTCATGACTAGACCCCAAATATAGTATATGCAAACCTCTCTGTCTGTTTCCCTACGCCACTTTGGCCTAAATGATTCACTGTGCCTTTTTTTTTTTCATTTCCTGATCAGAATTCAGTTCAGTTCAGGATAATCTTCCCTGTATCTTTTTGACAGGGGTTTGATTGCAGAGTTAGGCTATACTTTTTTTTTTTCCCCCTTACCTTTTGTCTTAGAATCAAAAGCAGAAGTGCAGTAAGGGCTAGACAATGGGGGCTATGTGACTTGTCCAGGAAGTGTCTGAGGTCAAATTTGAACCCAGGACCTCCCATTTCCAGGTCAGGCTTTCTGTCCACTGAGCCATGTAGCTGCATCCCCTAAGCTATACTTCTTACTGCTACTTTACCTTGCTGATCACACCCCTAAAAAGTCAATCCCCATATCTTTTTCAGATATAATGCTATCTAACTATACCTCCCCATCTTGTACTTTTTGAAGTGATATTTATGTGATATTCTAATTAGGATAACTCCTAAGTTAGTGTGATGCAGCTACTCCTTAAAGACAAAGAATTAGATGAGATGGCATCAAATTTTAGGCTGTCCCTCCTGAAAACTGTTAAAATAATCACCTAGACATGAATGATCATAGAACTAATGGTATTCTTTTATACTCTGTCTGGTATTATAGAGAGGTAATATGGGACTCTCAAAATCAAGGTGCTTTAGTGTATCCTGTCAAATCTGAAGACAGAAAACTTGAAAAATATGAGGTTGTTGAAAATCTTTACTTAATTCAAACTTCAAAAATTCTAGTAACACTGAAGCAGATGACAAAAACTGTTAATGTCTCAAATGATTTAGAAAAAAAGAGATGGGTACACAAAACCATTTATAGTTTACTGCCATGAATCTAACTTGCAAACCAATTATATCTAAGAAAATAGTTCCCCAAAGCTGACATTTATTTTGATCATCGTGAGCAAACTAATTCTTCCCAATATATTAATCAGAAAAACCTGTAAGCATTTTGGGAACTTCACTCACACACACACACACATACACACACAGAGTAAGTTTTTGGAGCTATCACATATGGAGGATCTAATGAGATAATATTTGTAAAAAATGAATAGTGCAGGGGGCAGCTGGGTAGCTCAGTGGATTCAGAGCCAGGCCTAGAGACAGGAGATCCTAGGTTCAAATCTGGCCTCAGACACTTCCCAGCTGTGTGACCCTGGGCAAGTCACTTGATCCCCATTGCCCACCCTTACCACTCTTCCACCAAGGAGCCAATACACAGAAGTTAAGGGTTTAAAAAAACAAAAAAATAATAAAGTAAAAAAAAAAATGAATAGTGCAGCCTCTGACCCATAGTAAGCACTATGTAAATGCTTACTACCTTCTCCCATCAAGAAATACTCTTCCTAAGAACAAGGCATCTTTGTCAACTTGCCACCATTCAAACAGTGAATTAAAAAATTTCTGAAGGTCTATAGCAAGGCATTGATAGATTGCATTGTATCTAACTTGTTCACTTAACAGAAAGTATAAACTCCATTATCAATCAGTTAAAAGAAACAAAAAGGAAATGTAGAATGGAATCTGAAAAACAAAATTGTATCCAAATTTTAAAATATCATAGTATCTCAAAGCATCTGGAAAACAAATGTTTAAAAGGATGTAGAGGCAAAGTAGCCCTAAGAACAAAAAAGACATTCCCCACCAATTTATCCTCTGAAGAAACCAAAGAAAAGAGAACTCCCAAAGAAGGAAGGATAGTTATGAGAAGTACAATAAAACAAAAATGAAAATTGGATTGAATACAAACCAAAGGTTTTTGTATTGTTCATTTAATAAGCGACAAAATAGTTGAGAGGTGAATGAAACTCTAGAAAATAACAGGATTGGATAAGGTCCACATATATTGCCTCAGATATATTTCATAATGGCACTTGAATTGCTGGCAAAGATTCATCTTAAATGCAGTTATTTTTTTGTTGTCACAAAAACCTAGGGAGAAAGGTATACAGGAAAAGAGAAATATCTGCATTGTCAAAACCTACAGAAAGGATGTGGATTGACAAAAGGCCATTCGATATGACAATTAAAATTGGTAACTCTGGAGAGAATTCTTTCCCTTGCGTTATAAGTTCAAAACTCTTATTGTGAAAATTAAGAAGAGAGAGGAAGGGGGCAGCTGAGTGGCTCAGTGGATTGAGAACCAGGCCCAGAGACAGGAGGTCTTGGGTTCAAATCTGGCCTCAGACACTGTGATAATTACATTAAGTCTACACTGCCCATCTTTAGATTTAATCACCAAAGGTGAGATCACCTCCAAATTCTGGAAGGTCCTAACCCATGTGTGCTAGAGTGAGTGACAAATCAGAATCGACTGACTGCCCCCTAGGCAGTACTATGAAAAGCGTCTATTGTGATTGGACAGGCAGGCTAGGGGAAGGCACAGGAAGTGACACATAAGTGACCCCTTTAAAAAGAGGGAGCTGAGTGAGTGAGAGGGCTTCTGGTGAAGAGGGCAAATGGTGAAGGAGGTCTTCTAGCTCTTCTGGTCCTTGGAAGTTGTGAGTTTATAGACTGACTAAATCTTCCTGAACTTCTTCTTAAGGAACTTCCTTACTAGACTCTGTGAATGAAGCAAAGCTTCATTCACCTCCTGGCCTCTGGCCCTCTGACTCTCAGCTGAGGGTTAATTAGATCTACCTGGATTAATTAGAGGATCTTAGCAATTTGCCTACTGTGTTAGATTCTTATTTCCTTATTTCTCTCTCTCTTCTTAATTGTAAATAAACTTTCATAAAAGTCCATTTTGACTTGAGGTTATTCCTAAATTGGAGAAATTTCCTCTGGCGACCACCTTTTAATATATTGAACCCCAAAACCCCTTTTTCCCCCTTACAACACTTCCTAGCTATGTGATCATGGGCAAGTCACTTACCCCCCATCACCTAGCCCTTACAACACTCTTCTGCCTTGGAACCAATGATTCCAAGGCAGAAGGTAAGGGCTTTAAAAAAAAAACTAACCCAAAAAAAAATCAACAAGAAGTGAGAGGAAAAGATGAAGCACTTCTCAAGTATTTAGCCAAAAGGGAAGATAAAATAGGATAATAATGAAAAAGAGATGGATCAAGGCTTTTTAGAAAAGGGGAGACATATGTTCATATTTGTAGGCAGCAAGAAAGCAGCCAATAGACAGGGGAGATTGAAGATTAAGGAAAGAGTTTAACTTACAGAAGGAGCAATCTATTGATAAGGATAGGATGAAATGGTATCACTTGAACACATGAAAGAATTTGCCTTGGTAAGGATGAAACTCTTTATATGAGAGAGTGTTGAAGGAGAAGATAGCAAGGAAAAGCATCTGAGTTATGTAATATTAGGAGATAAGAGGGAGTTCTATGTGGATGGCTTTTTTTTTTCCTTTTTAACTGAAATATAAGGCAAGGTCCTCCGGCAGTTGATGTTGAAGGGCAGACAGTGCTGATTGGTGTGAGGCAAGCTAGAGAGTGAGCTGGTCATGAAGAATAAGCAATAAGGTTGGGCCTTCTCACAATACTGAAATTCTAGGCAAGGACTCAACAATCATTTAGATGGCCTTAGAGTGGAGTCTTCCATGGGCTCAGAAAAGGGATCTAGGTGGAAAGCTAGAAAGATGTTAGAATCAATGGGATTGGTTGGCATGGGAGTAAGGCACCTGCTGTGAAATTGAAGCAGTATGTTGGAAAGGCTTAAGAAATGACTTGTTCAGGCAAGGACTCTTTTCTCCATAACAGCATGGAGTTATAGCAGTGTAGCAGAGGAAAATGCTGATCAAACAAGGACCTTACTCCTGGAGCAAAAGCAGTATATAATTTTGAAAAACTTAAGAACTATGATCAGTGCAATAATCAACCATGATCTCAGAGTTGTGAGGATGGAGAATGCTACCCTTATGATTGGCCTTCTGTCTCAAATCTCAGCTCACTCCAGTACATTCTCTGCTCATGTGGCCACATCACTCTCCAGTTATCCTAATAATTAGGCTTTTTCTTTATAACTTATTTAAAATATCACTACTTTGAAAAATTGGTTTCTAGGTTTTGAAGAATTTCAGCAAAACTAATTGTAAAAATAAACTTTGTTATATTACTTAAAATCCAAATACAATGTTTGTTTAATTATTTTATGGTTATATTTCCTTGCTCTAATTTTATTTTATTCCTCTAACTAGTAAATAATCAAAGCTATTTAATAAATAAAATTTCTCAGATATTTCACCAGTAAGGTATGAAATTAACATTATTCCTTTTGCTAACCCATCTACTGAATTTTTTTCTAACTAGATTAGCACCATTCAGAAATCAATACCTGAATAAAGAACCAGAGAATAAAGTCCTGAGTCTTAAATATCTTTCATCTTATTTGCTTTAATAACCTCTCTTCCCTTTAATAACCTTTATTCTCTTTTATTTATTTTATTTGTATATGTATATATTCCCTTATAGTCATTAGCAATAAATCATATACTTTAATTTCACAGGTATATAGAATTTTTATGCTTGTATTTCTTGCCAAGAGATCAAAGTAATTAGGCGTTTTCAAATGCTGACAATTATAATCAAGGTATAGATTCTAACTTTAACTTAAACAAGCCCCTCAGCAATTCATATGAAAATGGAGGCGACAGGAGGTACCCCTCAAATCCAGCCTCAGACACTTACCTATCTCATTTTTCTGTTTGTCTCATTTTCTTCATTTATAAAATAAGGATGATAACAGCCCCTAACCCTCAGGGTCATTATCAAATGAGATAATATTTATAAAGTGATTAGTATACTTCCTGGCACATGTTGGCACTTTATAAATACTAGCTATTATTATTCGTTTTTGCTTATTCAAGTATTTATGATGCAGTTTGTAAATTGTACAGGCTATTTGATTTCCATTTTCTTTCTTACTTTGTGATGACTTTACTATCTATTCATTCCTCAGCCAGAAAATGTACAGGAAAAGTAAAAGGAGGAAAAAAAAACAGATGAGTCACTTCTGTCACATTTTAGTAGCTCTAAAAGGAAGAGATTTCCTGGCAAAGGTAGTTAAAATTAATGATGAAAATGTTTCCAAGTTAACTCAAAGTTAGCTGTAATATTTGCATCAACTCCTGTGTACAAGTTTAACTATTTGTATCAGTACAAAATCCTGAAATTTACTTTTTATAATGTTACAAAAGAATAATTAGCAAATATATTGAATCTTTGCATGTCTACATTCAAGGCCCTTTTTTTTTTCTATTGAACTCTTGACCTCAAAAAGACTCAAAAAGACATTGGCAAGACAAAGCAAATAGGATATAATGTAAAAATAATTTTTTAAAAGTTGCAGACCCCAGCCCCATCCCCTTGTATTCCAGGATGTATTTATATCAGTTTTATCATCTTTCATTCTCTCAATCAAAAATGGTTCTTTGCATATAGAAGTTCATATACATTTTCATTTATATTATTATAATGGTGCATATTGTTCACTAGGTTTTGCTTTATCCATTCTATATCCTTTCTAATAAGCCTTTCTATGTATTTAGTAAGTCATCTTTTAGTATTCAGGGTGTGCATTTTGAAGTGGACCTAAGCCGTGGGGGGCTCCATCTCCCTGGACTCTACTGTGACTTCCTGTGACACATTCCACTTCCTTTGTGAGAGCTGTCAGAGGGAGAATAAAAGAGGAGAGAAGCATGGGTTTTGGCGCCTTTTTCCCCTAACCTAGGTGGGGAGCTTAACTTCCTGCCTAGTTGCTGAAGATCTAACTTTTCTGTGACTTTCCTAAACTTTCCCTTCCTAACCCTAAATAAACCTACCCAACTTTCCCTGGAGTCTAGCATGATTTAATCAGCTCCCTAGGCTACCTACAAAAAACCCTGGTCAATTTCCCTACAGAGGAGGGGGACCTCAGGCTACCTTCCTTCCCTTCCTTTCCCTTCCTTTTTCCTCCTTTTTTCACTACATCATTTTGGCTTCTTAATATGTATTAATAGTCAATTGCATATGTACCATAATTTGTTAAATCACCCTAATGATGAATGCACTATTTCTACTTTGTTATCCCTACTAGAAAAAGTGTTGCTATGGGATTTTTCTGTCTTTAACCATTAAAGAAGTGAGGTGACTGGCTCAGAGAGGTTCAATAGTTAAAAAATTTTGTTCACATAATTCCAAATGGTTTTCTAAAAGAGTTTAACTAATACATAACTCCACAAACACTGCATCGTTATGCCTTCACATCATTTTATCATTAGACCACAGTCTCTTCAGTAATATTTATTTCAACCTTTTGTCATTTTAGGCCAGTTTAATGCATGTGGAACAATATTAATTTTGTTTGAAGTTAGTTTTCTTATTAGACAAGAGTTTTCATTTCTCTTCTTTGGAGCATTTTTCCACAGTTATTGGTAGTTTGGATACTTTGTGTCTCAAATGCCCCATGTCCAAAACAGAACTCATTACCTTTACCTCCCAAAACTTATCATCTTATTTTCCTGTATCTTTTGAGGAGCATCATCATGCCTTTATTTACCCCAGATCACAACCTCAGTTATCCTCATCTCCCTTTCTATTGCCCCTCACATCTAATCAGTTAAACCTTATCAATTTTGTTTTCATTGTATATTTCCCTTTGTTCCTCTTTTCCTTACTCACACAGCCTCAAGGCATTCTGGTTCAGATCATCATTACTTCTTGCCTAGACTACGGCAGGAGTTTCCAAATTGGATCTCCAGCCTCTAATCTCTCTACTCTCTATCAGTTCTCCATATAGCTACCAATGTGGTATTCCTGACCTCCTTACTCCCTTTCTAAAGGAATTCCAGTGGCTCCCATTTGTCTCTAGACTAAAATACAAACTCCCTATTTGGTATTTTGAATCTTTCCTTCACAATCTGATTCCTACCTATGTTTCTAGACTTATTGCATATTACTCTTTTCTAGTCAAACATTCCATCTCATGTTTTTGTGTCTTTGTGCAGGCTGTACTCCCATGCTCGGAATAAACTCCCTCCTAATCTCTGCCTCATTGAATCTCTAACTTCTTTCAAGGTTCATTTCAAGTGCTTTCCCCTACAGAAAGTTCATCCTAAACCTACCTGGGCTCCAGAACTTCATTTGTACCATTTCTTTTGCTTTTTATGCATTAAAGCATAATGCTTAAAGCTCAAGCAACTCTGTAAGATACTTAAGTTGCAGAAACGGCACCAACCTCCACTGATAAAGGGAGTTTTCCTCAATAGGAGTTCCCTAGACCATTCAGGTCATACAGTCAATATGTATAAGAAACCAGTCTTCTTCCTAGGTCTCCCTGATTTCAAGGCTAGTGCTCTGTCCACTATTCCATGCTGCTTCTCTATTTGTATTTTCAATAAATGTAAGGCATTTGTACATCTTTGTACATGTTCTTTTTCTTTTGGAGAACACAGATTGTTTCATCTCTGTGTCTGTATCCCTAGGCCCTGACTCATAGTATATGCTTAAATGCATACTTTTTCCAATTGAAATCTTCCCTTGAAAACTATTTGTATATCTGCTGGAGACTGACTCTTCCTTTGAATCACTTCTGCATACGTCATTAATATCACACTAATCACAGAGCTGCTTATTACAAACTTTCTTCCCATTCAATATCTTTTCTTCTTATTCCAGTTACATTGATTTTCCATAATTTTGTTGCTTTTATATTTTAAATATCTAGTTTATTTTTAATGATTACCACTTGTTTGCCTATTAATTCTTCCTCTAACCATAATTATAAAAGACACCTCTTTCTGTCCTCTTGAATTACTTTAGATGTGATTTTTAAAAATCACAAAAACAGGGGGCAGCTGGGTGGCTCAGTGGATTGAGAGCCAGGCCTAGAGACGGGAGGTCCTAGGTTCAAATCTGGCCTCAGACACTTCCCAGCTGTGTGACCTTGGGCAAGTCACTTGGCCCCCATTGCCTACCCTTACCAACTCTTCCACCTATAAGTCAATACATAGAAGTTAAGGGTTTAAAATAAAAATAAATAAATAAATAAATGAAAAAAAAAATCACAAAAACATTTAGATAGCTTATCTGTTTAGAACTCATTGTGGTATTTGATGAACACTGCTTTTCTAAACCTATCTTCTTCCAAACTACTTTTCACATTTCCCACCAATTCTTTTAAAATTTGCAATTTTTCCCCCAACGGTATGTGTTTAGAGTTTAGCTGAAAGTAGGCTTTCTGGGGCTTTGTTTTAGCTCTTCTACGTGGTATTTTCCACCAACATGTTTATTTTTAACTAGTATCAAATAGTTTTGCTAATTACTATTATGTGATATAGTTTGAAATTTAATATAATTTAAGATATGATTATGCTTGACCCTCTTCATTCTTACCTTTTTTCTTTTATTTTCTTTGGGATTTTATACCTTTTAATGTTCCAGTATATTTTATGTATTCTGTTTGGAATGGAATCTCACTTTAACCTGTTTGCTCTAGCCTCTGAAGTCAGCTTTCTAACCACTATGTTATATGGGCTGGCTCTTTTAGGATAACTGATAATTCTGACTAAGAAGAAATAATAGTTTCCCCATTTGCATGTGAAGCCATAGCTTACTTTAAAAATTCCATAGAATCCTTAAAAATCTGAAATGGGTTTACCAAAGCAGTAAGATTCCAAATGAATCTCCATAGCCAGGAGCAAACAATATATAATATATAACAATATAATTCCATTCAAAATAACAGTATAAAAATAACTTCCATTTTATTTCTTCCTTTAATTTTTTTTTATATGCACATTATGCAGGATGTCAATATTTAGTCTTCCATTTAGGAATGTTTCTTTTGTTTATATTTACTCTGTTATTTAGCATTTTTGTTATTATAGTCAATAAGGATAGGTCTAATATTTATTATCTTTTTACAAAGTACATGATCATTTTGTTTAAAGCTGCCATATATAAGTTTCTTCTTTAATACTGTCATGTACGGGGGCAGCTGGGCAGCTCAATGGATTGAGAGCCAGAGCTAGAGATGGGAGGTCCTAGGTTCAAATCTGGCCTCAGACACTTCCCAGCTGTGTGACCCTGGGCAAGTCACTTGACCCCCATTGCCTACCCTTGCCACTCTTCTGCCTTGGAAGGTAAGGTTTTTTGTTTTTTGTTTTTAATTAAAAATTTTTAAAAAACACTGTCATGTAGAAATATTCTTATCTTTCAAATGTAATTTTTCCAAACATCTTTTGAACTATTTGGGTTTTTTTTTTCCCTAATTCATCTTTGTTAGAGTTTTGTCTTGCTCTGGAAGAGGACTACTAAATCCTTCTAATTGTTGATTTGCTTTCAGTACCTTTTTGCAGTTTAGCTACCTTTGCTCTGAGAGCTTTATTTCTATACATTAAATAATCGGATTTGTTTTCTTATCTTATGATCTCTTTAAACACAATTAATTGATCCATTTAAGGCTATAGTTGTTAAGTTTATATTTTCTTCCTTTTAATTCTTTTCTTTTTAACTTTTCAACTTTTAATTAAGCATTTGATCACTGCTGTTTGTTTTGCTTGTGCCTCTTTGTTCCCAAAATTTTCCCATAAACTCTCTCTTTCTTTCTTCCTCACTTTATCTCACTTAAATACTTCAAATTTGCTTTTGATGTCTTTCTTCCTTTTGTTTCCTTTCCTTCCATTTCCCCCTCCTTTTTCAATCCCTTACTTCTCCAGTGTTTTGACCCAATTCTTCCCCAACCAATATAGAATTTTCCACCCAGTCTCTTAATTTAAATAGCATTTTTGACATTCCTTTCCAAGTAGTATTAATTAACTTTACTCCTTTCTTTTGCCTGGCTGCTCCAGATTAATCTAGTCCTCTCTTCTTTGGGCTTTGTATTTACATGTTCTTTCTTTATTTTTCTCTATATTCATAATACCAGGCAAGGTTTCTAGACAACAGAAGCCTTATTCATTCCTCTAACTCTCCTGTCGATTAATGCAACTATTGATCTCTTCCCAATCTTCTCTTCCTCATTTCCCTTAAAACACCCACATGTACACATCACACGCAGACAGACACACTCTCTGTCTATCTCCTTCCCTCACCCCAGTCCCTGAGGAACTTCAGTCCCAGAAATATTAATCCATGATGGAGGTGGTAAAAGTTGCTCCACATCTTGTGTCAAGTAGTCTGATCCTATATTCAATATCCTTATTTATATTCACCTCCTGCCATTCTAAGACCTGTAGTATTACCTCTGAACTTTTATCTACCACCTTTTTTTCTCTTCCACACTGCATTTCCCTTGTGGCCAAAATCTATTTACCCTAGTGGGAACCTGACACCGAAGTTCTCACTTCCTCTGAATGGAATCCATTATTGGGCTCCATAACACATCCTCCCACATTTCCAGGGAATACTTCCCTCCCCAGATGGAACTGAACTTACTCCCTCTGCCCCCAAATATCTTTTTCCATGCTCCCATTGCTCTCTAGATAGGCCTAAAGACTGAAAAAAAGAAATTCATCCTTTTTTCTCTCTCAAAACCAGGCAAAGAAAGCGGTATAGCTTTGGTTCTCCCGACTCTCATACTTCCAGTAATTGCTAACAAGTTCATTCCATTTCCTGACTCTTTAAATCCCTAACTCTTATCCCCCTAATACCTACCCATGATATTTGGAACCTAAGATTCTTTTCTTGGCTATTCTTCCTTTACTCTATCACTGGCCTTTAACTAATGTGAAACTTTTAAAAAACAAAAACAAGTAGCCTTGTCTTGCCATAAAAACATGTGAGTTTTTTAATTGCTTATTATGTTATGTTTTCGTGTCAAATGCTAAGCTTACCTCTATTTTCTTTACTGTAAATAAAATGTCTCCCTTTTTCTGAATGTTTTGTTGACAACTAGGCTTACCTTTTTGATATGTTATTTTGTAGGGCAAACTGATCTTCTTAGCTTTTCTATTCAAATTATACTTTTTTATTTAATTTCACAGAAATAAAAAGTAATCTTGGGAGTCTTTTGACTGATTTTCCTTGGTTGATGAAGGTTTTTCTTCTCTTGGTCTCCTGAAGTTTTTGTTCTTTATCATTCAAATTCTAAAGTTTGACTATTGTGTTTCTTGAAGTTAAATTTGTTTCTATCAGGAACCTGTGAATTCTATCTATACTTTGTATTCGGTTTCTAAGATTTCTGGGCAGTTTTCATCTATTATTTCCTAAAAAATGACATACAGTTTAAGTGCTTTCTCTTCTATCCAACCTTCCTTGATCTATCTCCAGCTACGTGATCTCTCTTTTCTCAAAAATTTTTATACTATATTGCCTGTATCTCTCCTCTGCCATTGTCATATTCTGCTTTTTTTGTCACAGTTGTGTACATGACATATGTCTTTCCTATTAAGTTCCTTAAAGAACACAGACTTTCATTTTTCATCTTAATATCCCCATTAACCATCAACATCTCACTCATTGAAACACTTGATAAACATTTGTTGTATTAAATTAAACTATAATATTCTGTCATTTGTTATCACCATTGTTGTTTTTTTCCATGATGATAGTGTAGTGAGATTAATTAGGTGAATTCTCCAGTTGACAGATCTTGGACTCAGTCTTAAAGGAAATGCTAGTCTCATGCTGATGAAAAGTAAGAAAGAGACCATATTCCACAAATGCAGCTATGTAAACACAAACATGGATAATTGAAATGTTGTATGTGTAAGACAACCTCTTATATAAGTTTAACGGGAGTGAATTGACCAAATTGGGGAGTAAAAGGAGATAAAACTGAATTAGAGATTCTTTTTTTTAAATGTAGGAAGAAGCATGGTAAAAATGAATGGTTCATTTAACAGCAGTTCTATTTTAGAATTCACACAGTTATTCCTTACCAAAAAATAGAATTTTCATACTTATATATGTTTCAGGTTACATTATTGGCATTGTGAAGACATGAAAGAATCAGAAGAAAGAATCTACAACACATTGAATATAGAAAAGAAGATAAAGTTGAAAAAATGTGGCATATAAAGTGGGGTAATACCAGGAAATATTAACTAGTTGGTAATTGTCAAAGTAAGACTTTTTTCAACAAATAAAGAACTTATTAGGCTTCAAGTTTTGAGACATGCTATTGAATTAGAAACTTTACTTCCCTCCAATCCTTTTGAAGAAATATGATTTTCTTAATTTGGAAACACTCATTTTTATACATGTAGTCTGTCCGTAGGAATATATACATGGGAAGTTTTAAAGTCAGCTATTTAATGTAGATTATAAAGATCAACTGATTTAACAATGGCAGATTTCAAGGACTTGGTTCCAAACTGAGCTAAAGCTTCCCAATGCACTTTGTACAGACTGCAAAAAACTGTACTGAATTGGCCTATTCTTGAAGGTCATGATGCCATGTAATATAAGGATATCATCTTACTGTTGATATCTCTGAGGAGTCCCAAGCAGACACGGAAAATGAATGGAGGAAAGGAGTGTGATGGAGGGGACAAGGATGGAGGCCTGCCAGCAGTACAAGTTCCTGTGGGCTGGCAACGTCGGGTGGATCAGAATGGAGTGCTTTACATTAGGTGAGCTTGGTTCTAATAACTGTTTCCTCCTTGCTGCTTTGCCTAGTTTGAAAGAAACTTGTTAATTTTATGAACATTTGAGCAAAATTATCATTACTTGCAAAATTTCAATCTAATCTGAACAAATTATCATCCAAACAATTCACGTTTAAATGTCTACTATATCCCACCTACTTTGCTAGGTGCTTACAACATACAAATTAGATTTTCTCTTCTAAAATATATTTGAATACTTTGATTTCATTTCATAGATCCAGAACTAGAAGGAACCTCCAAAACCAACAAGTACAGCCTCCTCACTTTACAAATGAGGAAGGCAAGCCCCAGGGCACCTAAGACCACACAAGTATTAATGGCCCAAGGTGGAATTTAAACCCATGTCCCAAGACTACAGAACAAGGACTTTTTCTACTATATCCCTGAAGTTTTGTCATTTCATTTTCCTCTGACCATTACTAAATTTGTGCTATTTTTTTTAAGCATATGAACATCAGTGCTACATTTTAGATCATATTTTAGATTATGCCATAGTCATTTGATGACAGTATTACTTCGGTGACTTTTATGTTGTAATATTAAGTATTTTCATTTCCAGTATGTCATATTAATGGTGATACCTCTTAATAATGCCTGAAATTGTCCCAAAATAATTATACCTTCTATAGTTTTCATCAATTCCCTTATATGTAATAATAGGAAAGAGTCATTTTTATGTGATATTTACATTTTTTAAACAAGTAAATATCATCACTGTTTTATTTTAATTTCTTATGCTAGGGGAGTAAGAGATATAACTATGAGATAATTGCAGATTCCCAGTAGTTATTATTATAATCTATTATAATAATAATCTGTCAAATAATTAAGTCACTTTTTTATATCTATAAAAGGATTTTTGAGTATGGACCTGTGGTTTTATCTCTCAACATAAAAGAACCCATCAATGATTCACACACTAGCAATTCATGTGTAACAGTTGTCTGGGGCACTGAGAGATGGAGTGATTTTGTTCACTGTCATAGAGGCAGCACTACAACCCAGGTTTTCCTGATTCTACTTATTTCTCTGCCTTTCATGTTGCCATATATTTTTGTATAATAGATTTTGAACTTTATTTTTGAGAAATTTGTGGTTTTTTTATTCTAAAATATGTAGATCAAGTCATCTTTGCTAATTCTAACAGGGGGATTTCAATTCCTATATTGATGTATTTGGTTGCCTTAATATCTATCAGGCTTTCAACTGTGACTATGGGTCAAATCCTGTTAAAATGTACTTCAAGGAATTTTCTCAATTTAGTTTTCATACTTGAAGTCTTGTAGTTACTTGTTTCTTGAGGTAAATCATCAAGTGGGTGTTGGAAATCTTCATGTCATAGAAAAAATGTATGTCACTGGTATTTTTTGGTAAAAGTATGTAATTTATATTAATTTATAGCATATTCTCATTCTCTTACATGATAGACATGTTGAATAAGCTGGGTAAAGACAAAATATTTAAAATTTTTAATTTACTAAATTTTGCCTACTTATGTTATAAAGCAAAAGTATTTAAATGTGAATTTTCATAATGATAAGATATAGGAAGGACCTCGGTGTTTTTTATTGAAATTTAACTTTTTAAGGGTAATCAATCTACCAGCAGTTGTTTATTAAGTGGCTACTATGTGCTAGAATCTGAAGATACAAATACTAAATGAAACAATCTCTATTTTCAACATTTAATAGTAACCTTTTAAATCTAAATTACTTAGCTTTTTCTCTGGCCTACATAAACATATATGTATGTGTGCTTATATGTGTATATATACATATATGCACACACATAGTAGGTTCATGTCAGGTTTTGATTTTTACCAAGTGATGAAAAATTAAATTTTAACTTTAAAAGGGGTCTATTAGTCATTGCAGTTCATATTTTTTTGAGTCATTGATGGAATTTCATGTGTCAGCTATGATTGTAATAGTTTGATTTTTCTTATTTCAATTCAATAATTGAGTCCTTTTTAAAAAATTAAATTCTGACCATTACCTCTTTGATATAGAAAATAAAAATAAGAGTAACTGAACAAATTTTCCTGGATGGAAAATAAAAGTAGGGGCCTTAAGCCAACATTAACCACTATGATTTTGATGGTTTTAGGCATCTTGCTAAATTGTTATCCTTCAGCAGCTGCTTTTTGTCTACAGTCTAGATGTTTAGATGCCTGGTTTTATTATAATTTATAAGTCATATCTTCCACTCTACTCTGACCTGAGGGTAGCATTGATTTTCTATGTTAAATATTCCACCTGCTTCTGATCTTAGGCTATGTCTGCTACAGGCTTTATAACTATGTTTATATTAATTATTATTACCTCAAGTTAACTAAAGAGCTACAACTGTAGAGGCAAAATTAATTGAGAGGAAGTGTTTCTGAATGACTAGAACAGAGTTCTATGAAATAATTAAGGAATCTTGTTTCTGGTTTTTGTTTTATAGTTATTTTCTTCCCTAATCTAATACTTAACTATAAGATATCAGTGATGCTTCTTCTGCCAAGCTGCTTTAAATTTTTAATGTGAAAAGTTAATAATGAAAAGTTAATAATTTAAGGCAGATCAACCAGAATTTATATCCTTTTTTCCTGTAGAGAAGTCAGTAATGATGTTGCCTTTCTTTGTTACTCATTTGTGATAAATTTACTGTTCACCATGGGCAAGAAGATATTTGATTGTCAATAAGGTTAAGGCCCTTTTAGATTTCACATATAGATAGTTTGTGTGGTGTTAGTTAAATATTTATAGAGTTTGCTTTTTCAGCTTGCAGAAAATCTGGATGCATTTTCATAGATAAAAAGAATATACTACTCCCAAATGAAAGATTAATACTATATGTAAAAGGATGGAGAACTTTACTTTAAAATTCACATGAATTGGAACAGGTAGTTTCTGGGAAGGTATATGTAAAATGGAAGCATAACCTGGTATGATCCATGTAGGATCACTTAATGAAATCTACATTAATCATTGAGTAAAAAGGCTTAAAATGCAAAGTAGTAATTTCCAGTTAATTTCACGATAAATAAAAATCTAAGCTCTTTTTAGGCATCAGAGCTGGATAGGCTTGAATTTGAACAGGCTACCATGCCTTCAGAGGAGTAGAATCGAGGCATTTACAGATTTTGGAGAATACAAAAAGTCCAGTTTAACCTGAACTTACTGTGCTACAAGGGAGGAACTCGTAACTCCACTTTGGCAAAACTGTTTAACTAAGACATATCTTGGTTCAAAATAAAGACCTACAATTTTACAGGCTGTTATTTAGTGACTTCTATAATTCTGACAAAATGAAATGCTTTTCCTTAGCTGGAAACTATTATCCTTGTAAAAGAGAGTATGACTAAAAAGTATACTTTTTCATATATTTATATAGTTTAAATTATTTCCTGATTCTTTTTTAATATCTTTGCAGTCCCAGTGGGTCTTTGTTATCTTGCTTGGAGCAGGTTAAAACCTACCTGCTTACTGATGGAACCTGCAAGTGTGGCTTGGAATGTCCTCTTATTCTTCCCAAGGTAACAATTTTATAGTAGGCTTCTCTTCCCATATATTTTTTCCTTCAGGTCTGATGCTTTATGTTTTTTTTTCTTTCACATAGCATGTCATTTTACACTATTTGTTTAATCACATATATGTTAAATATTTACTTAATAAGGTTTAAATTTTTTCTTATGCATTTCAGAATGCTTAAATGAATATTTGAACTGGTTCTTTTTCTTAAAAGTTTTGTAATCTAATAAAAACTAAAGGATGTTGGTGTATGTACTATTTTAGATATTTCAGTCAGAATGATTATATGCCTTGTTTATTACAGCCATCACTATCCTCAGTTTAGTTTTTATAGCACAACATTTTGTTGCACTCCTTTAACTGTTCAAATATGCTGTGCTATTTTCAGAGATGTTGGTGGCAAATCTAACAGATTTTTGTAAAATCACAGAGCAGAACTGTCTTGTAGCCAGAAGGTGAAACTGTTTTACTAATTGTGCAATGTAAAAAGGAAAAATGATATAGTGTGAATCTACTTAGTAAAATTTACTATAAGGTAAAATGCAGAGCAGCAGTTATAGGTTATCTGTGGTGTTTGGTTTTTTAAGTGTATTATAATTTTAAAATTATATTCTACTGAACTGCTTTCAGGAACCAAAACTGGGAGAGAATCTAAGATATGGCTGCTTTGTTAGGTAGTTATGTGGCAAAGGAAAAAACTCCCAGTTAGCTGGGAATAAAAGTAATGAATTTGCCACAAAAGCTCTGAATTCTGCAGCTGTATTACTAGGGCATTTAAAATTGCTTCTCTAATATTTAAGAATCAAAAAAACTTTTATTCCTATTTTTGTTCTCATGTCCAAACATTTTACTTTCCCAAGGGAGTTAGGAAGAGAGAAAGGGTATCCACAGGGAAAAGTGATGCAACATATATTCTAAATTATTATTTTGTATTTTTAGGTATTTAATTTTGATCCTGGAGCTGCTGTAAAACAGAGAACTGCAGAAGACGTTAAAGCAGACGAAGATGTCACAAAGCTATGCATACATAAAAGGAAAATCATCGCAGTGGCAACACTGCATAAGAGCATGGAAGCCCCTCACCCTTCCCTAGTCCTTACTAGTCCTGGAGGAGGAACAAGTATGTGATATGACTACATGTGGATGAGAGAACTTTTTTTTTCTTATTTAGAGAGAAAATCCATAAAAATAGTTTTGCAGTTCCATTATTTGCTATACTTTTAACATAAAATAATAAATATTTTCCAAAAGCTTTATGTATGTAGATACATGTATACATACACATAAATGTTAAAAATCAAATGTGGACGTATTAAATAGTTAGAAAATAGGCTACTCAGCAGCATCATACCTGACTGAAGAGGAAGTCCTCAAAATGCATATAAATAGTTATCACAAATTAGACTGGTAAGCAGAGAGTTAGACAAGAACCATATCCTCATTCTAAAAGCGATTCTGGGGAGCAGCTAGATGGCTCAGTGGGTTGAGAGCCTGGACATAGAGATGAGAGGTCCTGTGTTCTAATCTTGGCTCTGATACTTCCTAGCTGTGTGATCCTGGGCAAGTAAAGACCCATTCCCTAGGCCTTACCATTCTTCTTCCTTGGAACCAATATACAGTATTGATTCTAAGATAGAAAGTAAGGGTTTTTTTTTTTAAATAAATAAAAATAAAAGTGATTCTAGGCCTAAAAACTTCAACCCTTCTTTCTTGCCACCTCTATCCTATAAAAACCACCCAGCAGAAATGTAGAAAAGGGAAATGCCACTCTGAGTCCATCAGTGACCATGGACAAAATATTCAATTTAACCCCAAGGAGAAAGAAGACATGTGTCATAGAAAGTTAAGTAACACTGTTTAAATAGCACATGTTCACCAGTTGGAAAGAACATTGCACACTAGAAATACTATTATGCTCTAAGAGTTGAAGGAATGTGGAAAATGGTAAATAATTGAATGATCAAGGAAGTTGTTATGTATGTGACTTATCCCTACAGGGGTAGGGGGGCTTTAGATAAGATGGAAGGAAAGGTTTTTAAGACAAGAGAAACAAAGTGAGCCAAGCCTTGGAGTCAGAAATGAAAGAGAAGTCGGTGCTAAGTGGCAAGTGTCCAACTTTGGACAGCAATAAGAAAGGCTACCTAAAATTGACAAATAGAATGCATGTGCCCCTTTAAGCTCTAATTTATAAGATGTTAGACTTCAGACATACACTAATATCTATCATTTTCAGAATATTAACAGGTGTTTGTATTTTTTTGTTTTTCTTTTAATATCAGGTGCAACTCCAATAGTAACTTCACGGGCAGCAACTCCAAGATCAATGAGAACTAAATCACATGAAGGAGTTACAAATTCTGTAATGCCAGAATGTAAGAATCCTTTCAAGTTAATGATTGGAGCTTCTAATGCCATGGGAAGGCTTTATGTTCAAGAGCTGACTGGAAGCCAGCAACAAGAACTTCATTCTGTCTATCCTAGGCAGAGATTGGGCAGCAGTGAGCATGGTCAAAAATCTCCATATCGTGGCAGTCATGGTGGACTTCCTAGTCCAGCTTCATCAGGATCCCAGATATATGGAGATGGCTCAATCTCTCCTAGGACTGACCCACTTGGAAGCCCTGATGTTTTCACAAGGAGTAGTACTGGTTTTCATGGAGCTCCTAACTCTAGTCCTGTTCACATGAATAGGACTCCTCTTTCTCCACCCTCAGTAATGCTACATGGTTCTCCTGTACAGTCATCCTGTGCAATGGCTGGAAGGACTAATATACCTCTCTCCCCAACCTTGACTACAAAGAGTCCAGTAATGAAAAAACCAATGTGTAATTTTTCAGCTAATATGGAAATACCACGAGCAATGTTCCACCACAAACCACCCCAAGGCCCACCTCCCCCTCCACCACCTTCTTGTGCTCTTCAGAAAAAGCCATTAACATCAGAAAAAGATCCACTTGGCATTCTAGACCCTATTCCTAGTAAACCAGTAAATCAGAACCCTATTCTCATTAATCCTACCAATTTCCATTCAAATGTCCACTCTCAGGTACCTGTGATGAATGTAAGCATGCCTCCTGCTGTTGTTCCTTTGCCAAGTAATCTCCCTTTGCCAACTGTTAAACCTGGCCACATGAACCATGGAAGTCATGTTCAAAGAGTTCAACATTCAGCTTCAACCTCCCTGTCTCCTTCACCAGTGACATCCCCAGTACATATGATGGGAACCGGAATTGGAAGGATTGAGGCATCACCCCAAAGATCACGTTCATCTTCCACATCATCAGATCATGGGAATTTCATGATGCCACCAGTAGGACCCCAATCTACTTGTAGTGGTATTAAAGTTCCACCCCGGTCACCACGATCAACAATAGGGTCCCCAAGACCATCAATGCCATCAAGCCCTTCCACCAAGCCTGATGGACTTCATCAGTACAAGGACATCCCCAACCCATTAATTGCTGGAATGAGTAATGTACTAAATGCTCCAAGCAATGCAGCATTTCCTACTGCATCTGCTGGAAGTGGACCTTTAAAGAGTCAGCCTGGTTTGCTGGGAATGCCTTTAAATCAGATTTTGAACCAGCACAATGCTGCCTCCTTTCCAGCAAGTAGTTTACTCTCAGCAGCAGCCAAAGCACAGCTAGCAAATCAAAACAAACTTGCTGGTAACAACAATAACAGCAGTAGCAATTCTGGAGCTGTTGCCAATAGTGGCAACACCGAAGGACATAGCACTTTAAATACCATGTTCCCTCCTACTGCCAACATGCTTCTACCAACAAGTGAAGGGCAAAGTGGCCGAGCAGCACTAAGAGATAAATTGATGTCTCAGCAGAAAGAATCTATGAGGAAAAGAAAGCAGCCAACTACTACTGTGTTGAGTTTGCTTAGACAGTCTCATATGGATAGTTCTGCAGTTCCTAAACCTGGTCCTGACTTGATAAGGAAGCAAAGTCAAGGTTCATTTCCCATCAATTCCATGTCTCAATTACTGCAGTCCATGAGTTGTCAAAGCTCACACATGAGCAGCAATAGTTCCACTGGTTGTGGGAGCTCCAATCCTGCTTTGCCTTGCTCTGCTAACCAGCTGCATTTCACAGATACCAATATAAATTCCAGTGTTCTTCAAAATTCATTGACACAGAACTTACCTTTAAGAGGGGAAGCCATGCACTGCCAGAATGCTAACACCAACTTCATCCATGGTAGCAGCCCAGGGCCAAACCACCATCTTGCAGGCTTAATAAATCAGATTCAGGCTAGTGGGAATTGTGGAATGCCAGGCATGGCTTTAGGAGGTCCATTACACCCAAACCCACCTCAGTCAAGGATTTCAGCATCATCCACTCCAATGATACCAAACAGCATTGTTAGCAGCTGTAATCAAACAAGTTCTGATGCAGGTATGGTTTTATTTTAAAATGGTACCCAGGGGTTCACTAGAGTTTTCTAGTACTTTTTGACCTATACCAAAATATATCGTTACAAAAATGAATCCTTACCCATTTCAAAGACATATCAATATCTTTATTATTTTTGACTTTGTAAAGAGCTAAATATTTGCTTTAAAAATGCTAGACAAGAAGATACCATGTCAGTAATAATAATAATAATAATAGGTTTTGGAGTTCTCTAAAATTTACAAAATGTTTTACATACTCATTGGAGTCTGACAAGAATCCTGTGTTGGTCAGAGCTTGTATTTTTTTTTTCAGTAATCTGTGTTGATTTTATCATTCTGTTTTTTTGAGTTAGTCATATAATCTTCCAAATTGCTCAAATTCAAAAGGAACAAACAAGGCAAGGCTTTCTGTTACTCGATTTTGTTCATCCCAACATAAAACCTTCTTCACTAACAGAGAGATATTTTCAGATAAATGTAGCTCATCCTGAAAAATTCAAAGGGAAAGAAAGCTTTATATTTTTAAGGATACTAACCAAAAGCAGATAGATAAGTAAATGAATACAAAGGATGATAAGAAGTTTTAGAAATTTCTTATCTTTTTCTTATGCTAGTCTACTATCCTTTATCCTCACTTTTCTCAGAAAACTTGTAGCGAATATTAGTTGTTCGTGTTATTTTAAAATGAAAAATTGGAGGTTTTCATTATGATGATAAAAGAAATAATGGAAAGAATTGAATTTTTAAAAAACAATAGACATCATGCTTATTATTAGTACAAAAATAGATACAGTGATAAATGAAGATTTTTTTGCAGTATAATCTTAAAAAGTAATGAAATGATGAAGAATCACTGTTAACTGCTTATATTAGAGAAAATGAAATCAATTAATTCAAACAAACCTGTTAAGCCTTTAAAATGTTGGAAAGAAGAAGCAAAATTAAAACTAAGAGCATTCAAGATTTAGAGTAGACAGGATGTCTAAAATGTGTGTCATACACCCAGAGAATTTTTATGCTCTATTTTTTTAAGAATACTGATTCACCAATAAGACAACTTGTCGTTTCATTGTTATTTTTCTCCTAGTATTTATAGTTTCCATGTTTTATATTTGGGTGGCATTTTATTGAACTGATTTTTCCTGGTTACAAAAACAGTGGTTTTAGAAAAACAACTATATATGGGAATCAGTGATGCTTTTGCAATTTTTAAAATGCATATGTTTGTGTATATATGTTTTACCAACTTGGAAAAAGTGTTATCAGCTATTTATCTTTGTTGTTACTGTTGAAATCAGATATTTTTCACCTGGTGTTGCAAAAAATGCTGCCATCTATAGCAGTTAACTGTATGGTATTTTCTTGAATAGTTTTTAAAAGATCTGTTCACTGTGCTTTTGTCTTTGGCTGAAATAGAATATATGGTTCCGGAAATATTTGAACATATAATCAGTTTATATGGTTCTCTGACTGCACATGAAATTTATTCTTTGATGAGTTATACTATGAAAATCCCTAACAGGATCTTTTCCAAGGCTCATATCCTTTTGCAGATAATTCTGTGGTAGAGCTATACAAATGAAAAACTGGCCCTATGCATACAATAAGCTGAAGTTAATTAAAGTCAGTGACTTCAGTTAAAACTGTATAGATAAACTTTACACACATTTCATATTTAGATCAGAATTAGTTAGTCCTTTTGGGGTTGCTCTCCTTTTTAACTATTAATACTTCCTCATCTTTTTTGATTTTATAACTTTTTGTTAATTTGTCAGTATTTTTATTTTTCTAATATATAAAACCAATTTTTACACTCTAATTTTCTTTAATTTTTATATGTTAGAGTTTCATTTTTTCACCTTTCTACCTTTTTTCTCCTTATTTGTACTTTCTTTGAAAAATTCCTGACCTACAGTGGTGATTTATACAAAGTATCAGAACACACTGGTTAAAAATCAGTTATTAAATGAAAGTTTTTTAGTTGAGGAATGACCAAAAAAGACAAAAATAAAAATCATGCTAATATATCCAAGGAAATGTCAATAAGCAGAAAGTTTTTTTTTATTGTCAGTAATTTTTTTAAATAAACAAAACCAAACCAACTTAGAGATATGATTATGAAAGTCAATATGTTTAATTACTAACAGCTATTTTAACAAGCCACTTTTGGTAAAGGTTTCATCTGCCTGTTCTTCTAATTTATAGTAAAGCTGTTGTGCCTACTAAAAGTACTATTCTTTTATATACTTAGCTTAAGCATACATATAACGTGTGATAGGCTGAATTCAGAGCTCATTAAAGAGGCAATATGATAGTTCATAAGATCACAAATTAAGATCCTGAAGAGGCTTTAGAGGCCAGCTAAATGTAACTCTTTATTTTGTAGATGAAGAAACACATCTAGAGGTATGAATTGACTTGTCCACGGTCATACAGGTAGACACTGGGCAGATTTGAAGCCAGTATCACACTGACTTAATAAAATCAATCAATAAAAAGCAGTTATTAATTAATATGCACCAGATTCTGTGCTAAACACTGGGGATACAAAGAAAATTAAAATAGGCCCTCCCGTTAATGAGCTTACATGAAGGAGACAGCACATCAAGAACGAGGTACATGCCAAATATATATCGAGTGGATAAGAAGCAGTATGAAAGAGAGCTGTGCTGAGACCGCTAGGAAAGGCCTCCTGCCATACAGAGGATCTGAGCTGCAACTTAATGGGAAGCCAGAAAAACGGGAAGCCTCTGTGAGGAGGGCATGTTCATTAAAGAACAGTGGTGTAAGCATCTATTATGCAAGCAAGGGGGCAAGAAGTTACTTTGTATTTCAGAAACTTATTCATAGTAATGATCATCGTCCTCTTCATCATAACGTACATGTACATAATGCTTCATGGTTTACAAAGTACTTACATACTGTATCTCATCTGATCTTCACACCCAACCTGTAAGGTAGCTAGTACACATGTTTTATTTTCCCTGTTTTACATGTAAGGAAAATCTGAGACTTACCAATTGATGACTTGCCAAAAGTAAAAGGACCACTAATAAAATGGCAGGAACGGTTTTGAGCCTGGTTTTGACGTATAGTGTTGATTCTACTATATCACTATGTTCACAAGTAACAACTTAAGTCCATCAGACAGGCAGTATATACCGTACTTCAGGACTTTGAGGTATACGTTTTACTTTCTAGCTAACTGGCAGGTCGTCCTACTCAACTTTCACCATTCATTCCTGGCTTAGGATGTTGTATGCTTAGAATTAGACAGTTTATTTGATAACAGATCAATAATAGATAATCTATAATAGAACTTTCAGAAATTGACCATTTTGTTGTCTATCCACCAATGTGTTAAGAGTTGATTTTTTTTTTTTATCACTGGCCCATAGCATTTAATTAAGTTAGATTTCTTGGAGGGGGATATGTAAGGTGAACTTGGAATGATGTGATCTAGCAGATGGTAAAAGAAAGATCATGCATGCTAGGTGAATAGCAGAACTTTAAACAGAAAACCTGAGGGGAAAAAATGGATCCAATTTTAGTCTTTAAGGGAGTTAAGTATGTTCCCCAAAGTAACTTGACTTTGTTAGCTAGACTGTCTCCAGGTTAAATGCTTTTCCCACTCTACTACATTAACTGACTTGTAAAGATTTGAGATTTGAATAATTCTTTGGGCAGAGCTTTGGGGAGAACACATACTTAGGAAGCTGGAGGCTCCATCTTGACTCTCCTCCCTCTCTCTTTTGGTGATCTATTTTATGAACCCTGTTTGTTTTAGTTATTACCTCTGTGGGGATCATTTTCAAACTTACATATCTCCATATCCATTCTTTTCTTCTCATTTCAGTCCTACATTTACAAAGATTTGCAGATGGTCTCAAGGCCTTTTCTAGTTCTAAATCCCATCCTTTCCCCATCTTTTTATTGTTACCATAAGTTCCCGAAAAGTAAAGAAACCAATATTCATATTTAACTTGATTCTTCATTCACTTTCAGAATAACTCCATGAAGGAGAAGGAATTCGTTGCCTTTTCTTTTCTCAGATAAGGAGATAAAGGCACTGAGAGATTAAGCAACAGAGTCTTTGGGTTTACTTGTTTTGGTTTAGCACCTATTAATAAAAGAATATTATTTCATTTAGTGATAACTTTTCATTTGTTCACATCAGCGTTTAGGTAAATGAAGAGGACAGTTCTGTTAGGAATTGTGAATGATTAATTCATAACTACTGCTGAAAATATTTGCACTCAGACCAAACAGTTTCTATATAGTCAATCACTATTTGATTCATAAGGCCTTAACAATTTACTCCTGCTTATTCTCTAATCAAACACCGAAATTGCATCTAATTTCCTAGATTTAATTTTAGTGATAGTAAACTTTAAAACTGTGGCTATTTCTCAAAGTAGTACAAAAGGAGCTATTATTTCTCTTTTTTTTCCTGGGCATGATTTTTTTAAATTGATGATATTTTGCTACAACAAACTGTCAGACTAGTGCCCTGAATGAATACAAGATCTAAGAGTCACATGTCAGTTTTTAAGGACTCTGAAATGATACATTTCTTAAGTTTAATGCATTTTTCTATTCTATTATGCTTATATATATTTACATATAAATCTAACATTATCATTATAGAAAATTTTATGTAATGTATATTTGTAAGATAAAATTGATTGTATTATTTTAGCGCATTTGCCTTACAAAAAGAGATAATTTTAGAGTTATGTCAGCAAACATTGGGCAGTGCCAAGAGGTTTTATTAATTACAGTAGCTTTTGAATGTAAAGTTCTTCCTAATATTGTCACATGTTCTAAAAGACAATAAGATCAACAGCCAAAAAATGAAGTTTCTTATTTCATCTGTATCACTGACAAACACAATGACCTACCTGGGAAAAGTCATAATTTTTCTGGCAATCAAGTTTCTTTACTTGTCTCCTTACCTTGCTTCTTACAGTCACGTATTTTCCTAGATATTACAAACTCTCTTGGCTCCTTTTCTAGAAATAAACTAGCTATATTTTTAATGACCCAAAGAGGGCATTATCATATCAAGAATGCCTTTTACCTGGTTATACTGATATAATTTTGTCTTTTAATCATTCTTTTGTTTGTTCTGCACCTGTGATTTCACCTGTATGGAAACTCCTAAAGAGATTATTTGCTCTACCAAGGCTAAGTCTTCCACCCCTCTGCAACTTATACTCTTAGAGAGTGGCCTTGGGCTATGAGAGATTGAGTGACCTATCCCAGGGCACGAAAGCCAGAATATATCAGAAGTGGAGTTTGAACTAGAGTGGGACTTGAACTCCAGGTGGGATTTCTATGGACCAAACCAAAGTACTTCTCAATCACTACCTTAAGCTTAACCTGCAGCTGGTTTGTTGGAATTTTTGTTTTATTTTGTTTCTCTCTTTTAGTCACAACCACCACAACTCGTGCCAATCAGCAAGTTGACTTTTTTGGTGCATTTTTTTATCATATTCCTAGGCCTGGATCAGTAGTTGGGAAAATTACTCATGATCCAAATGAGGTTGGAATGTATTTTGTGGAAGCTGTCCATATAGAGTGTTTTTATAGGTGTATCCTCTTTTATGAACAGCATGTTTAAAAACCCACACTTATAAAACCAATAAATTAAGATATGATTATAGATATCATAGCTATTCTTTAAATGCTGAGTTGAGGTTGTATTTCTTTCTTTGCCTGTGGGATACAAACAACCTGTCATAGAGTTTGGGATCAGAAAAAAATTTTTTTAAGAGAAATAGCTATAACTTCCAAAAGAAGAAAAAAATCAGAAACGTTATTTCTAAAATTCCATTTATTTCACTTCTCAAGTCCATATTAATAACTGAAGAAGATATGTTTTTTAGTCTGATCCTTCCAACTATGCTCCTAAAAGTCCCTGTTTTAACAGTTGATAAAAATAAAAATCAATGAAAGTGATATACTATCCCTTTCCATAGAGCATCATGATATAATTTCTAAATTTGACCCTTAATAAAACTGACCTCAGAGAAATCACTTTACTTCTATGAATCCATTTCCTTATCTACAAAATAAGTAAGTTGGACTAAATGATATTCAGAATCTCTTCCAGTTCTAACTCTGCGATCCTATGGAATCCCATGGAGCTTTACTAAATAAATATATTAATCATTTCTACTATTTTCTTTCCTGAAGACTTTTCTCAATCAATTAACAAATATTTATTAAGCAGTTACTGTGCCAGATACTGGACTTAATGCCCAGGATACAAAATAAGACAATCCCTACCCTCAGGGAGCTACAATCTAATGGGAAAGACAACATGCAAACAAATGTCAATACATGTGAGATTGGAATGTATTTTATGGAGACTATCTCTATAATTGTGTTTTAAAAGTATATTCTATTTTAAGAAGAATAGCATACTAAAAACCTATACATAAAATAGGCATGATAGCTTTTCTTCAAAGGCTGAGTTGAGGGTATATTTCTTTGCCTATAGATTGATGCAGAGTTGGGGATCAGAGAAAGTTTAATTGAAACAAGTGTAACTTTCATTGGAAGAGCAATCAAAAAAATTACAAAATAACATCATTAAACATTTATTAAGCACCTAATATGTGCAAGGCACCATGCTAAGTACTGAAAATACAAAAAGGAGGCAAAACATAGTCCCTGCTTAAGTCAGGGAGACAACATACAAATAAAAGTCATTCCAAGGGAGGTTAGAATGAATTTTATAGAGGCTCTATAAATCCAAGATAAATATGAAAAAAATTTACAGAGGGAAGGTACTGGAATTAAGAGAATTTAGAGAAAGCTTCCTGTGGAAGGTGGGATTTCAATTGGAACTGAAAAAGGAGCCAGGAAGGTTAGTAGTTGGAGAAAAGGAGGAAGAGTTAAAGCAATTCCTCCTCCCATCAGGAATTTATCTTCCAGGTATACTAATTATATATACTATATATATAACATGTATTATATTTATAATATATAATAAAAATACTAATTAATTTGCATCAAGTAAAGAATAACCATCTCCAAACATTGAATAAGATGCAGAAATGCTTCCCAAAATGTAGTCTGAAAATACAAAAATTTTAGCTGTGTAAAAAAACAAACACATTAACAAAGAAATTTTAGTTAAAAATAGTCTCACCAGAACGTGACAGTTTAAAATAAATTGAATGGAAAGATATCCAACCACTAATTGCATCCAGTCATTAAAATCCATTCTAGTTTAATACATTATTGATAAACTGATGGCAATAATAAACAAGTGGCTTCAGGAACTCACTTGTGGATGATTCACCTGCTGAACTTATCTCTGCATTTTGATTTGAGGTTCTGAAACATACTTCAAGAACCTAGATTTTTCTCTTCTATTTTCCAACCATCTCTATATTTTCCAACCATTCATCTTACTTGTATCCTTTATTTCTTGATATTATGTAGATATATACAAGAGGATCAAATATCATTTTTTTCATTATCTACATATAACTCAGATAATTCCCTAAGAGCAAATTACTAGCAATAAAGCCCCCTTTTGTCAACACTATATCTAGAATAGTTTATATATTTAGAGTAAACTTCCTCAAAGTATTATGAAATCTATGAAAGACAGGAATGAAACTTCCTTAGTGATTTATGATCATCAGTTGAATCAGTTCTTACCCACCCATAAAGTCAGATGGATATAATGTATGACCTTTTCATTCTTTTCTTAGTTTCAAAAAAATTATTTTTAAGTTCATGTGATAAAAATTAAAAATCATTAATTTATTCAGATCAGTCAGTTTGTTTAAAAGTATTTTTATTAAGTACTTACTATTATCAGGTACTATGCTAAGCACCTTAGAGAAAAAAAAAATATACAAGAAAGTATATATGGGAAACATATGAAAGAGAGACTGACAGAGAGAGTAAGAGAGAGTAGGAAGTAATATCAGAGAAGGCACTCTCATGAGAGGGGCTGATTTGGTTGGCACTAAGAATTATCTCTTGTGGAAGGTGGGATTTGAGCAGTCTTGAGGGAAGCCAGGAGGTCAAGCTAGGAATTAGAGCATTCCAAGTATAGGAGCAGCCATTGCAAAGCCATTCAGTGCTAGATTTGAAAAACAGACTAACCAAAGGGGAATAAAGCGTAAGAAGGCCAAAAAGGTAGGAAGGGGCTAAGCTGTGAAATGCTTTAAAAGCCAAACAGAGGGTTTTATATTTAATTCTGGAAGTAATGGGGGAGCCACTGGAATTTAATAGCGGGACAACACAGTCAGACCTGTGAGAAAATCACTGACAGTGGAGTGGAGGCTGGGCTTGACTGAAGAGAGACTAGAGCAGCCATGGCAAACCTTTCAGAGATGGAGTGCTGGGCCCTACCTCCAACCCCCAGAAGCTGAGTGCCAGGCCACACACCCCCCACCAACCCCATGCAGGGGAGGGAGAACTCCCCCACTGGGCTGCTGGACAGAGGGATGGGTGAAGTAAGGAATGTCCTCAGTGAGTGTAGAGAGTGGGAGGGGAGTGGTCCAAGGGCTCTGCTCTCTTCTAGCTCTGCCACCTGTGAGTTGTCCACCTTCCCCCCTATGCATTCCCATTGGTTGCTGGGCAGAGGGGTGGGGAATGTGAAATAATGTCATCGGACTTGATGGAGGGGGGAGGGGAGCAGCTCTGCCCAAGTCCTTCTACCCCTCTAGTAGCCAACTGGGGTGGGGGGTAGTCACGTGCTCACAGAGAGAGCTCTGTGTGCCATCTTTGGCACCCATGCCATAGGTTTGCCACTGGATAGAGGTAGGGAAACCAAGAGTATTGCAGTAGAACAGGCAAGAGGTGATGACAAGTTGCACCAGAATGTGATTGGAAAAAAAGACCCATGTGAAAATAAAAATAAGATTTGGCTATAGATTATATTTGTGGGATGAGTGCTGGTAAACTAATAAAGATGACCCTGAGGTTGCAAGACTGGGTGATCAGAAAAATGCTAGTACCCTCTACAGCGATCCAGGGGGGCAGTGATGGCCAGAGGTGCATTTATCTTTCCTATTAATTTCCAGGGGGCTAAGTAATATTTTTTCTGGAAAGGGGTGGTAGGCCAAAAAAGTTTGGGAACCACTGCCTACAGGAATAAGGAAGTTTGGTTTTAGAGAAAGAATAATGAGCTCTATTTTGTATATGAGTGTGAGATGTCTGTGGATTATCTCATTAGAAATATCCAATCAGCAGCTGAAGATGTGAGACTAGAAATCAGGTGAGAGGTTAGGGCTGAATTATAACTATGAGAGTCATCTGCATAAAGCTATTAACCTATGGAAGCTGAGGAGATCACCAACTGAGGAAGTATAAAATGGTAGTAGGAGAGGACCCACAACTGCCCTTTGGAATATACCCAGGACCAGAGGATGTTATCTAGAGGAAAATCCAGCAAAGATGAGAAGTAACAGTTAGACACATAAGAGAAGAACCAAGAAAACACTGCCATAAAAACCTCGAGAGAAAGAATATTCAGAAGAGGATAAACAATCCTGTCAAAGCCTATAGAGAGGTCAAAAAGGATGAAAACTGAGATGTTTATAGTCTACTAACCAGTTCTTAATTATTTGTGATTAAATAATGCCAATTAATGAAACAAGCCACTAGTTTTAGACAATGGTTTCAACCTCTTCCTTCAAATTTTACCAAGAACTACAGTGAACTGTTTTGAATTTGATCTCCATTAATTTTACTGTTAACCTGCCTATAGTATGTTACAGGGACCACACTGGAATTTCAATAGTGGTAATTAAAATACTTTGAATTCCACCATAACTCTTGGGAATTTATTATTTTTGAAATTAGCAAGTATATGTGGTTACACAGACAACAGAATCCCAGAATTTGAGAGTGGGAAGGGATTTCAATGCCATCAGGCACAAAAAGAAATTGCTTTATGTAACCAAGTGGTCGTCCAACCTCTTAGTGAAGACTTTAAAGAAAAGAAAACCTTCCATGTTTTGAGGCAGCCTTGTTGAACAACTCTTTTGAACAAGTGTTAGGAAGTTCTTCCTAACATGAAGCCTAATTATATGCTTTCTTTCATCTCCCAACTCATTGTTCCTTTGTAACAAAAAGAACAAGTTTAATCCCTCCTCAACATGGTAGTCCTTCAAATGAATGATCATCCTTCTTGTCCATTGGCAGTAACTTAACAAATGTAATAATAATCATGGGTAGGAAAATATGTATAAGTAATGGTAATGTTCAAATTAAATAAAAATAAAGAAAACATATGAAGGCTAATATAAATTATTACTTTAAGATAGATTAAAAACCTTTTGAAAAGATTTTTCAATACCTTAATATCTAGAGTATTTCTATAGATGATGTTATAAAATATATCTAATTTATTTTTGTTGAAAGGGGAGTACATATAGTCATCAACCACTGAACAATAACCCAAGAGCAATGATGGGCAAACTACGGCCCTGAAATGTTCTATCCGGCCTTGCAACATTATTCCTAATCTGATGAATACAGTGAGTAGGATACAACACAATGAAAATTCAAAAGAGTTGCCTTAGAAACAGACAGACAGATGAGCATTTCTTTTCCTTTGGCCCCCTCTTTAAAAAATTTGCCCATCACTGCCCTAGATCATCCACTAAATGAGCAGCTGAGATATACAAGTAATTTTTAAAAAAAATTATGACCAAAACCACATCTGCTTGAATGATTATATTATGGCTAGCATCATTTCTTTAGTAGTTTTGGCTAGTGAACTCTTTAAGTTTGTCAAAAAATTGCTTCTTCCTTGAGTCTTAAATATGTTGGTTTGTCAGTGGCAGATGAAAGGTTAATAATAAAACCTTTGTGAAAATTTTTCATAAATAAAATTTTATCCACACACTTGAGTTATTTTATTTTTTGTTTGACTTCAAAGTAAAGGTGCTATGTAAATTTAAGTGTTATTATTTTAGAAGATAAGAAAAAAGTGATAATGATTGCCAATAAATTAATTTTATTATCTCATTTTTAAAGATTATTTCCAAATCCAATATTGGGAAGTACATATTTATTAAAGATGTAATAGACATTAATATACAATGAAATGTTTATACTTTTATAGTAAGCCAGAATTCATTTTAAAGAAACTCTTCTGTATGCCTGTGTCAACGTTCAGTAATCTTCTGTACTATATTCTATAATGCTCAAACAATTTCATTTAATAATTCAGAAATGTTTATGTATGAGACCTTTAAGTCATCTACTTAATGTGTACCTAAAAAAAAAACTTATCATGATATGTGAACATAATGATATGTCTTGCCCTACCGAAGTCCTGTAAAAATTTTAAGTATTCCTCTTCCTTGCTACTGTTTCCTAAGTACTGATGTTTCAGTACTTGAACAAAAGATGGAACACTTGAATTGTACATTTTTATTGACCTTTTAAGGTACAACAAAAATATTTAATCTATTATTTATGTATGTATAAATATTGTTTTGACAATACTCTTCTTTAGAAAAGTTATTGTAACGAAGCAGACTAAAGGTATGATTCAAGAATATGTAGGTTACAACTTGATAAAAATTATTTCTTTAAAATATAAGCATATATTCAATAGTCATAAGTGATCTATGACATGTATGTTATGCAAAACAACATAGGCAGAATTTTTATGGATAACTACGAGATTAGTAGAAGATGTTTTATGGAATGCCTATGAAATAACATTTATAATTTTTCAAGGCAATTTTTTGTTTTGAAATATGAAACTGTTGACATTCTTTTAATCATCTTCATAATCAATAAGTATTTTTATTAAGACTTAAGAGAGAATATGTAGTCATACTTCTTTAATTCTGAGTATTTAAGTGGACCAGCTTGAATTATTGAAACATGTCACTCTTATTTTCCTTAAAAGTATTTTTCTTGTGGGCAGCCAGGTGGTTCAACAGATTTAGAGACAGGAGGTCCTGGGTTCAAATATGGCCTCAGATACTTCCTAGCTAATTGTTCCAGGCAATTAACCCTCATTGCCTAGCCCTTACTTCTGCTTTAGAACTAATAGACAATATTGATTTTAAGATGGAAGGTAAGGGTTTGACACACACACAAAAAAAAAAAAAAACCTTTAAAAAATGTTTTTGTCTGTACTCTAATGAAATAAACAGAAATCAAGAGACAGTTAAAAACTTGAAGTAATTTATTTGAAACTATTTTAGGATCTGAGAATGTTAGAAAAATGTACTATTTTCTGATATGTAATTGTTAATTGGTCAATGTTTGATAAAATGCAAAACTTTAAGTGCACAACTCTTTGCTACCTCAATAAAATCTTACTTGTAATTGAAAAAAATGGGGATGGTGTGTGTGCAAAGGCATAGAACATGTTTTGTAACAAAGTCAAAGGAAAAAAATGCATGTTGAAATTTTGTGAGAGATGCATTCATCCTCTTTTCATCTCCTTTTACATGTCATAGTTGAACAACGTACTTCACTTACAAGAACAACTTTTCACAAGTTTACCTATGCCCTTCGGTTTTTTTGTCTGCTCCTTACCTGCTTGGGGTTGGGGTGGGGTGAGGATTAGAGGGAGGAGAAGTAAATTATGATGTATTTTTTTAAGAAATTAAATCGTATTACATCCAAATCCGTGTAGCAACTTGAACTGCTAACAAAAATCTGTAAAATAGAGGTCCCTTTTTTCTACACACAAAATTAAAATTTACTTGCAATTAACAATCATTCCTTGATGTACAAAGTCTCTCTAAACACATACCTGGAATAAGTCATGGTAACCTTTTTTTTTTCCAAAGATCATAAGTAACATTATTGTCATCATTACAGAATGATAGAGTTCACATTCACAAGGTCTTACTGTACTTTATTAATAGAAGTAATTCTCAGTTGTAACCAGTATAATACATTCTCCCTTAATAGCCATAATTAATTTTGGTTGCTTTTTTATTTTAGGAGGTTCAGGACCATCGTCATCCATAGCCATAGCTGGCACCAACCAACCCGCCATCACAAAGACAACATCTGTTCTTCAAGATGGTGTTATAGTTACCACTGCCGCAGGAAGCCAACTGCAGAGTCAGCTGCCCCTTGGGAGTGATTTTCCTTTTGTTGGCCAGGAGCACACACTTCATTTTCCACAAAACAGCCCTTCAAACAACAATCTTCCGCACCCTTTGAACCCCAGCCTCCTCAGTTCTCTACCTATCTCTCTTCCAGTGAATCAACAGCATCTCCTAAACCAGAATCTATTAAATATCCTGCAGCCTTCAGCAGGAGAAGGCAAGTCTGAGGTCAACCTCAACCCTTTAGGTTTTCTCAACCCGAATGTAAACGCTGCTTTAGCTTTTCTCTCCGCTGACGTGGATGGGCAGGTATTGCAACCTGTTCATTTTCAGCTCTTAGCCGCCCTGCTTCAGAACCAAGCCCAAGCAGCTGCCATGCTTCCCCTGCCATCTTTCAATTTGACCATCTCAGATCTTTTGCAACAGCAAAATAACCCTTTACCCTCATTAACACAGATGACAACCCCACCAGACCATTTGCCAAGCAGTCAGTCAGACAGCAACAGAGCTGAGACCCTTTTAACCAACCCCCTGGGGAACCCTTTACCAAGCTTTTCAGGCAGCGACACTACTTCTAACCCCCTGCTCCTCCCCGCTGTCACTGGGGCCTCAGGATTAATGGCCCTGAATCCCCAGCTCTTGGGAGGTGTCCTGAACTCGGCATCGGGCAACACTGCTAATCATCCAGAGGTTTCCATAGCAACCTCCTCCCAGGCAACCACTACCACAACCACTACATCATCAGCAGTGGCAGCACTGACTGTCTCAACACTTGGTGGGACAGCAGTGGTGTCAATGGCAGAAACATTGCTGAACATATCTAATAATGCTGGGAATACACCTGGTCCAACTAAACTCAACAGTAACTCTGTGGTGCCACAGCTACTTAACCCTCTACTGGGGACAGGTCTGCTTGGTAAGTTAAATGTTTTCACAGATTTTTTACAAAAGAATTTTTTTTTTTAATTCTCCTTTCGCCTTTTTAAAAACTCCATTTTGTCACACTAAGTCATGCTTTTGTTTTGTCACAGCTTACTTACGGACTAAAAACAAAAACACACAAGAGTAATCGTGCACATTTTAAAATGGCTTTTTCCCTCCTATCCCTAATTCCAGCAATATTTAAATATCATTTTTGAATTGTTTTCTTTCGTCTGATAATTCCGATGCCACCTCAACATAACACTCCCATGATAACTATGGTTTTCAGATAGTAAAACACAGGTGCATTCTAACAAAGTCTTTTATTTCACTTGTATTCATTGTGGCATCACAGGGTTAGTAGGAATCCCACAGATCTTTAAACAGAGATAGTTTAAAGGCATGTTTTCCAGAGGAACTTAAAATAAAGTAAAATATAAGTGTACAGCCAGCAAAATCACATATAAAGCATTCAAAAGACAAATTTGCATAAGTTCAAGGTAACTAACCGCCCCAATAGATATTGCCACTTCCCTCAGACATTTTCTTTTTCATGTCTTTATTTTTAAAAAATGAGTCATATAGATACATCCTTCTACAAAAAGAAGTGTTAAAAGATGCTTCAGATATCTCGACATGCGTTTTATCATATCATACTCTGTTTTTGACAATGAAATAAAATTCATTGAGTCTACTTTGTTGAATGAGCTAAAAAGCATTATAAAGCCAGTGTTTTTAAGATTGGATCTCCTTATCACACCCAAGGTAGAAGTGCAAGGGCCATTCATAGGCCTAATCACATTACTGATCAGCATGGAAGTTTTGACCTGCTCCATTTCCAGTCTTCTGTTTCCCCACCAACCCTCCTTGAACAAGGGGTATGATCTGGATTTAGTGTAAACATTTTTATTACCTTAATCCACTGCAACTTACAGTCGTTGAGCTCAAAGGAGTCATCAGCCACAGTAGCTGGGATAATAAGTATATGCCACTAAACTCAGCTGAAGTCAATATTTTTTAAACTATAGGAGAATTCCTAATACCTTGACCTCAGAATCACCATGTGAACATAACTTTCAAATTAGGTTAATTTAGAGATTTTAAAGTAGATTTAGTTTCTAAGTAAATTATTCCTACTGTGATGCTAATTGACTTAAAAAATTTTAGATGATAATTTTTTACTTTTCCTACCAACAATGCAGATTTCTAAATTGTTTAGTTTCATTTGGCATCAGTTAAAGACTTGGGCTTTACCAATGAATTTGATAAACAAAAAATATTGCAGAAGTGCATTTGCAAGTAAGGACAAATTGGCATGCAGCTTAATGTAACCACATTTTCATAGTCGCAAAAAGCTTTTAGATACATCAGAAATTTAAAGGAAGTTTTAAAAATAGTTCTTATGAAACAATTCTGCCAAATTTATACAAGTTTTGATCAAATGAAAGATTAAAAACAAGGGTGATCAGAAGTGGTGCCTACAAGATGTGAAAACCATGCGAAATCATCCCTTATATCTTTCTGAGAGCTGAGAGAGGAAAAAAAAATTTGTATTACCTGTGTAATTCCAGCATTTAGTATTTGATTCAGGAATGGCTCTGTTCACAAACATAAGCTTAAGAACTCTTCTATAAATCATGTTGACTTACATTTTTGTGTTTTTGAAACTACAGGTGACATGTCATCAATAAACAATACTTTGAATAACCATCAACTGACTCATCTACAGTCCCTATTAAACAGCAATCAAATGTTTCCTTCAAATCAGCAACAACAGCAACTTCTCCATGGGTACCAGAATCTTCAGGCATTTCAAGGACAGCCCACTATTCCTGGTTCAGGCAACAGTTCAAATCCTATGGCTTGTCTTTTTCAAAACTTTCAGGTACTTTATAGTTATTTTCCTATTATTTGATAATAAAAATTGCAGTACATTGGGGGCAAGGAGTCATAGTACTAGAAGTAAGCATAGGAGGCATAAAATGTATTGACCCATATTTATATAGGGTTTTTCAAATTGTGAATCCTTTCCTTAAAACAGCCCTGTTAGGGGGCAGCTGGGTGGCTCAGTGGAGTGAGAGTCAGGCCTAGAGACAGGAGGTTCTAGGTTCAAATCTGGCCTCAAACACTTCCCAGCTATGTGATCCTGGGCAAGTCACTTGACACTCACCCCTACCCCCCATTGCCTATCCCTTACCACTCTTCTGCCTTGGAATCTATATGGTATTGATTCCAAGACAGAAGGTAAGGGTTTAAAAAAAAAAAAACAGCCCTGAGAACAAGCCATACACATATTATGGTCCCCATTTTACCAAGCAAAAAATTAAAATTCAGGATGCTTAAATAATTTGTACAAAGTCTGGTTTGTAGTAGAGCTAGCTCTTAAACTCCAGGCCTCATAGTCTGAACTATTTGCTGCCTCTCCTTCCTAGTTAATTTTAGTAGAAAACAATGTCTGCAATTAACCCTTTAAATGTCTTATTTCCTTTTGTTAGAATTATGTTTGTAATCTTTTGAGACCTATTAATAACTGTAAGAAGAGGCTGATATGCCATTATAAAGTATATTCATAAATCTTTTGTGATCAAAATAGAAAATGCTGACATTGAGAAAAAAGTAAAATTGAAATATTTGGAGACATTTAATAAAATGAAGAATTTAATTATAAATTAAAAGAAGCCACTCAGGACCCCAACTTTATAAAATATTTCAGTTATTTCTTTTCCTTATTGGGGAAGAGGACAAGAAATCTAAATTCAGGGGAATGTTCATAATGGATTTTTATAAAAGTGGAAAAATGCCTTGGACTTAATTAATTCTCTCTCCTTTCCTCATCTTCCAACAATCTTAAGTATAGTTCGCTGCATAGCCCTAAACATAGTTGTAAATCTGGTCTGCTTTCACCCCCAAAGGTAGGTAGGAGGAACAGCCTATTGACTGATCTCTAAATTCTGCATTAACTAGTTTTCTGCAGCAGCTAGTGACCTAGGATTGGTGCCCATAAAGCCAAATGGGAAAACTTAATTGCTATGGGCCCCAGGGAGCATCAGCTTTAGGAAAAACTTAAAGAATAAATAAAAAGGTTTTGAATTAATTGAATTACTGCTTGTTTTTCCCAAGTTTGCCAAGTAAAAGTAAGTCCTCAATCCAATTTTTTTTTCAATTAATGTTCTGAAAAACTTATCTTTTCTTATGCTTTCTTCATGGCTTCTTAACTTGTTCACAAGAAATCATTGATAACACAGAGTGGCTAATTCATGTCCACAAAACTTGTCGGTTCTAGTACAGCATAGTTAGGAAAGTTGTTATGAGTATTTCATGTTATTTCTATCTGAAGACTTCAAAAATGCAAATGATAGGGTTATATGTTTCTCTGTTGGAGAAAAGGTGAGTTATCATTTATTTCAAAAAGACTAGATATTTTAGTGAGTTAACATTTGTTTCAAATTGCCTATTCCCCTTTTGAATTGGAACAGTGCTGATCTTTTCTTTCTTTTTTCAAATCCATAATCAAAAGTTATATGACAGTTTTTAGAGCCATCACTTATAAAAATTTTGTATTAATTTCCTTCAAAAAAAAAAGCCAACCCTGATCTTTCTTATTGGTCATACCTGCCCTGTAAAAACATAAAATATGATCTTATGGCATTCTACATTTTTGAATCTTTATTATTATCCCTCTGTTTCCTTCATTTTTACATCTTTATTGTCAATTAAAATGTGAAGATGTAATCTCACTCAGTGAGGACCTTGGTGTTTCTCTCTCACTGTTTCTTCTGTATATTTCTTTAAGGTGAGAATGCAGGAAGATGCAGCTCTCCTAAACAAAAGAATGAGCACTCAAAGTGGTCTGACAGCACTTCCTGAGAATTCTAACCCTACACTTCCTCCTTTCCAAGATACAGCTTGCGAGTTGCAACAGAGGACTGAGCCAACACTGGGACAACAGGCAAAGGATAGCCTCAATGTGGCTGGTCAGGGTGATGCTTCAGTAGATGCAATTTACAAAGCAGTTGTAGATGCTGCAAGCAAAGGAATGCAAGTTGTCATCACCACTGCAGTTAGCAGTACAACTCAGATTAGCCCCATTCCAGCTCTGAGTGCCATGAGTGCCTTCACTGCCTCAATTGGTGACCCATTAAATCTCTCTAGTGCTGTCAGTGCAGTAATTCATGGAAGAAACATTAGTGGTGCAGATCACGACAATAGGCTAAGGAACATAAGAGGGTCTCGCCTCCCAAAAAATTTGGAACATGGGAAGAATTCAAGCGAGGGAGATGGATTTGAGTATTTCAAATCAGGAGGTTGCAACACACCTAAAAAACTGTGGGAAGGAGAGCAGAGTCCCGGTGGAGAGATAAACAGATGGAAGTGTGAGGAATTTTTAGATCATTCAGCCCATATCCACAGTAGCCCTTGTCATGAAAGGCCCAATAATGTCTCCACACTGCCATTACTTCCAGGAGAACAGCATCCAATTCTGTTACCACAAAGAAACTGTCAAGGGGATAAAATGTTGGAAGAAAATTTCAGGTATAACAACTACAAAAGAACTATGATGAGTTTTAAGGAGAGACTGGAGAACACTGTGGAAAGATGTGCACATATTAATGGAAATAGGCCTCAACAGAGCAGAGGGTTTGGAGAATTGCTGAGTGCTTCAAAGCAAGACCTAGTCATGGAGGAGCAATCTCCAAGTTCCTCAAATAGCCTGGAAAGTTCGCTAGTTAAAGACTACATCCATTTTAATGGAGATTTTAATGCCAAAAGCATTAATGGGTGTGTGCCTAGCCCTTCGGACGCTAAAAGCATTAGTAGTGAAGAAGACCTAAGGAACCCAGAGTCCCCTTCTTCAAATGAGCTAATTCACTATAGACCAAGGACGTTTAATGTTGGCGACTTGGTCTGGGGCCAAATCAAAGGACTAACTTCATGGCCTGGCAAATTAGTACGAGAAGAAGAAGTTCACAATTCATGTCAACAAAACACTGAGGAAGGGAAGGTATATCAATCTCTCTCTGTTATACTTATTGTCAATGCCAGCCTTGTTCATCAGTCAATTGTTGCTTGATGTCACTTTTATGATCAGTTTGATAGTGGTTTAAATTGTGTTTCTTCCTAACTCATTGTTGTCCCACAAAATTGAAGTATAAATGAAGAGGTAATTGAAGTTACAAAATGACCTTGAGTGGTGAAATAAACAGGGTCTATAGAGCCAAGAAGGTTCAATGGACCTCTCACCTGGGATTCTAATTGCTGAGTCATTGCCAAATATGCCCACCTCTTCTATATATCCACCCAGCCCTGGGTGTCATGCAAAGAGATTGAAGGAAAATTTGGCTTAAAGGCACTCGGTGGCTAAAATGATTCAGCAGCAAATGGAGACCCAAAATTATTGGGCTTTCCCTAGTTTCATAGATGAGCAATCGATTGCCAATTCAGGGTATACCCATCCTCCTTTTTTTTTTTCTATCTTGATATGTAGAACAGAAGAGATGCATTAAGTAACATTATTATTAGAGAGTGAAGGTATTTTCTATGTTCTGAATGGTATCTCATTATAGTAAAAATCCTAATCCTTCCTAACATATGGAAGTATTTAGGGTTGTAATCTGGCTCTGACTAATTCGACTCAATCATATAAATTAAATGAAAACTTCTTTCTGAAACTACTGATTAATTTAGAAGAAATTAGTACAAGACTTTGGACCTTTTTTCCACCTTTGAAAGTATTGACTCACTTTTTAAAGTTTAAAAATTAGTAGGAAAATACATTTCTGACTAGAAGCAGATGATTGTACAAGTGTTCCATGTGTAGCAGAGAAATATGTAATTTTTGGTCTCTAAATCTTACATTCTTGGGGATATAAAAACAATATTCATTTTATCTTTTTCTTAAATTCATAGTCTAAAAGTGATTCAACTCAGACTCATGATTCACTTCAATTTAGTGGCAGAAGAAATAGTTCATCCTCACACAAAAAAAATCTTTCTCCCAAACCCTGACAGATTAAGACAACTAAAAAGGACTTTTGTCATGCAAATGGAAACGCTACAAACAAAAGATTTTGAACAAAACATTTTGCTATCATTGTGTGAAAGAACCAAATCTGGAGTATATATGTATGACTTCACAAAAAAACATAACTAAAGAAATCCTATATCATTAGCTCTCCCCTTAAAAAACTTTGTCAGTCATAGATGTCTAGCTTAAATGGCATTCTCCAAAAAATAAAGGTTTATTTTTAAATATATTTTACATTAGATATTAGCCCTAGCCATCACATTAATACACATCCTTGCATTTGCAAACTTCTAGCTTGACTTGAATTGTTTGTAGGTGTTACAGTAACAATTTTTTGAATTAAAAAAGATCATTTGATAAATTGTTCCAAAAATGTTTGTTTGGCATCTTGTTAGCAAGCAATTGTTACTGACTTAACTCATTCTAATATTAAGCTAATATTGTCTTTTTAAAATATTTTCATAACTAATTATTAAAATATTTAATAACTTGCTTTTTTCAGCAAATACATTCCTAAAATGTATAAATGTACTATTTATAGATTTTTTTGAAATCCCTTGTTCACATTATAATTTCTAAGACATTAAGGAAAAACCTCTTGGTCACAAGATGATAAAAAAAAATCATTCTTAAAAATATAGCAAACCTTTTAAAAGAATATATTTAGAGGCAACCAATGACACATTGAAGAGAATAGTAACTGGTCCTGGAATCAGGAAGCCCAAGTTCAAGTGCAGCCTCAGCTACTTACTACTTATGTGATCCTGAGCAAGTCACCTAATCTCTGTTTGCCTCAGTTTCTTAAGCTAAAAAATGTGAATAATAATAGCACCTCCCTCCCAGGATTATTGTAACGATTAATTGAGGTAATATGTATTTTTAAAGCACCTAGTAGAAGCAGGAACGTGGCTCAATGGATAGAGCTAGGCCTGGAAATGGGAGATCCTGGGTTCAAATCAGGCCTAGACATTCCCAGTAGTGTGACCCTGGACAAGTCACTTAACATCTATTGTCTAGTCTTTACTGCTTTGGAGCCAATATTTAGTATTGATTCTAAAACAGAAGGTATGTGTTTAAAAAAAAAAAGCATTTTGCACAATACCTGGCAAATTATAGGCTACTTATAAATGCTTATTCTCTACCTCCCTCTCTACCTTTTAAAAGAAAACTATCATTTTATGTCCAAATATTCATAATTAGACTTAAATCAAACAGTTAGCCATTATTAAAAAAGCATTACTTGCTCCACACCAAAGCATCCAATAAATATATTTCATTTTGGCTTCAAGTTTATAAATATTGTTACTCCCTATAAAATTGGTACCAAAAAAGCTTGCCTTCTGTTTGCCAGGAGTCACCTCCCACTCTTCCCAGAGACCCTTAATGAAGATCCTCTCCAAAATTCCTCTGAGTAGGTCTAAAAACTTTTAAAGCAATAAACTTTCACAGTCACAGGAATAACGGCTAGAAAGGAAACATCCTGAAACTACCCAAAAACTTTTCGCTCATGACTTAAGTGTGTAAATGTTGGTCTGCAGAGAAAAATTAAAAGAATCCTTTTATGGTCAAAAAAATTAAGCCATAATGTGCTGTTTCTACATTTTTGTAGCCAGATAAAATTCCATTTTTAAACATCAACTGTTCTCGTTCCTCTGGTTAACAGGTATTTATCGAATGATTAAAATGTACAAGATCTCTGTTAGGTACTATAGGAATTTTCGTGTCCAAGGCTTCAACACATGTTAATGTTGCTTTGCTGATGAGATACAATTGCAGTCAAGCCAGAAACCAAAAATAACAGTTGTGTTCACAATTCCCTGTCTTAGTCGGGAGACCTGGCTTCTAGTCTTAGTATTACAAAGGATTTTAGGAGTTAGATTGAGGATTTTAGCTTTTAGAATAAGGACATTTCGTTTTGGCAAGATAATTACTTGAATGCTTGTACAGTGTTAAATATTCTTAAAGTTTAACATGGTTCTTAAAACATTATGTTGGAGTAGTTTGGGATTTTCTGAATTAGAAAATGTAATTGGCAACATTGAAAAATGTTTGGGCTTTCTTGAAAGACTCTTAGGAGGCTAGAGTGAAGAAAATTATGAAGGACTATGGATTATTTGGAATAATTTTTTCTCATTTGAAGCAGTGATTTCTTTTCTATCTTTTCCAGCAAAACAAATTGTAACAACTCATCTGTAACTTGTCAACTTAGAGAATTGCCTGGAGTACTGACAGGTTCAGAGTCTTGCCTATAGTCACACTCTTTGGTTTGTTCAAAGTAGTAGTTGTACCCTTTTATGTCTTCCTGACTCAGAGACTGACCCTCAGTAAGGATCATTCAAACTCCCATCTGTTGTTGTCTCTGTTTTCCTATCAGGTTGTCATATAGCTCAAGCACTATATAAATATTAAACTATCGTTATTTCCTAATACCCATAAAAAAGAGCTATATTCATGAGCCTTCCAAATACCAGTGAATGGAACAAATGTTTTAATAATTGAAGTTGGTAGTTGATACCTGAAACACATTACAACTACTGTCAAACAATCAGTGCTTCTCCGTGTTTTCAAATTATATTGGTAGATTCAGGTCCCCAGTTCTCTGCTTGTGCCCTCCAAATATGAAGAGCACCACACTGCATTATCAGCAACAGTAGATTTTAATATTAATGTAATAGGATCATTTTTTCCCACACATTGAGCCTTAAGGATTGGCCAAATTCCCCAGGTAATAGGATTTTAATATATGACTATTATGTTTTGCTATTAGCGTGTGTATTCATTGTACAACAGAACATACATTCTAAAATCAAACTTTACAGTAATTCAGATTGTCTTTCCCCATAATTTTTGATTACTTGAGTTTTACTGCACTCTTATTTATATTAAAACATTTTTATCTAATTGAAACCTCACTGGATGTAACTTCACCTTTCAAAATTATAGAATTTGAGAGCTTCATTTTACAATAATGTAAGAGGCAAGGCCTAAAGAGGGGAGCAACTCACATAACAAAAGGAAAGCCAAGACCAGAACCCAAGCATTCTGATTCCTAGGCCACTGCTTTTACAGCTATTCCACATGGCATTTCGATGACTCTTTACTAAAAAGTTTATGTCTTTAGCGTGGGATTATGACCAATTGTGTACTTGGAAGGACTTGCACCTTACTCTAAGGTAGACAAGTATTTTTTTTCTGACTTATGTGCAGACAGGAGTTATATGAGCCAAGACGAGGGCCTGCATCTTGCTAGTCTACAGAATCATGATAAGATAAACATTATTCCAGACTTTTATAAAGATACCCAATAATACTTAGAGGAAGAAGTTCATCGTCTCTGGCATATATGTGCAATATTCTGCACAACTGCTTTAGGACAAAATAACAGATAAAACCCTGTTATTTTTGTATAATTCATATAGTTCTCACTTTTCTGAAAAACCTGTTCTCACTTTTCTGAAAAAAAATGTCATACACTCAACCACTACCTTGGGTCCTTTCCTACATTATTTAACATTAAAGGATAGCTTTGCTTTAATACTTATAGCAATATACAATTTAATCAGTGTGAGCATTTCTTCCACATCTTGGATGATGTACATGAGATACCATGGCCAAAGAAAAAGTAACACCTGTTGACATACCTTTTGGTGATGTGATTCTCTGAATTTAGTTGAGATAGTTGCTAGATTGCAGACGCACAATCTGTTGGTTGGCCCACGCTCAGCCTTTACCGTTTAGCAGAGCTTAGACACCACTGGCATAGCTTCTGAGAAGTCAGTGTCTCCATCATACAATAATGAAACATCAGAATAGCACGCTGAATGGAGAAGAGTATTGCTTAACAAATTATTATTTTTTAAAAGAATGTTTTGTTTTACCTATGTGAATCACTTTTTCACTATTCTATGTTGGCTCATTGGGCCTAAAGTTGATTTTAAATTGATCTAATGTATTGTATCCAAGTTGAATGAAACAAATGAGGATAGGAGAGTTAGGAATTAAGATTAAACAGTGTGCTAAGTTGTTTATTTGGAATGAAATTTGGACTGGTTGGCTGGTTGGACTGTTAGAGACTGTTAACTAGTACTGTGATATGTGATGTTTTGTGTGTATTTGGGGTTTTGGTTCATTTGTTTTAAATTCTTACCTTCTGTCTTAGTCTCAGTTTTAAGAAAGAAGAGCATCAAATCACACAGCTAGAAAGCATCCGAGGGCACACTTGAACCCAGGGCCTCCGGACTCCAGGCCCGGCACTCTGTCCAATGGGCTCCCTACCTGCCTCTCTTGCATGTATCTGTAAAGGTGCTTGAAATGAATATTCTTCCTTAGAGAGGAACATATTATTTCTTCTTACAGACTATACTAACTGCTTCCAAAGCTAAAGATCATGATTATTTTTGCCAGGAAGAGATTAGGCTATTAGCAGCGTTCACAGTTCTAGATAAACCAACACTGTCTCATTATAATTAAAGCCTACAGTGAGGTTTGGGGGTTGGTTTTTTTGGCCTTGTTGTTAAGCCAATTCAGAGTTGCTTGTGTTGCAAGTATAGCGAGTGTAATTCAGCTGACCTCGTTCAAGGACTGGATCTCTTGAAAAATCAACATAGAGGTCTTAAATGTGAAAGTTGTACAAAAGTCATAGTTCAAGGTTATGCTTTATAGAACTCCATTGCTGTGTCTTAATTAGTGATAATAATTTCCTTATTACTGCATTTCTGTTTAAAGTATCCTCTTATTTTGGGAATAGAAAAAATATTTATATAATTTTTAACCCTAACTGCCACTGATTAATCTCAGAATTCAAAGAACAAGCAGACTATTTGGAATATTAATGTATGAATTAATTGTGTTATGAATTAATGTAACTTAATTTTAAATGCTATAGTCAGAATGTAAGTGCTCTGTCAACAGGATCTCCTTGAAGAAGAGAGAATCAAGGAAAAAGACCAGGGTGGAAAGTTTGAATTTGGCTGTCCAGGGTAATGTACCAATTAATAAGTTAAATGCGTGGACAAAATGAAAAAAATATAGGGAAAAAATTAAGAGTAAAGGGTATGATAAAACACAAAACCCGATAAAGACTGGAAAATTTATGGTACTGAGCTAAAGAGTTAGCACTCATTAATGGCCATTTTCTGAGGTAGATCAAAAAGGAAATGAAGGCGCATGCCTGCCCGCATGACTGGTATTATCCAGCACAAAATAATGAAAACCTATATATTTGCATATAGATTTTCCTCATAGATACAAATGGAATCCAGTGTTTAAGGCACATACATAATTTTGTTAGATATACTTGATTAGCAGGCTTTCATCCTTAGGAAGATAGAGGAGAGCAACAATTCATTTTTTAATAAAGGACTAGTATGAGGTTATTTTTTAATTTAATTTTTAATTTTAAGATTAGATTTAAACCAGTCTGATGAAAAATAGAATCTATGGTTAGAGTCAACCATCTATACAGGAAAGTGATTAATAAGTATCCAATACCAAATACTAGAATTAAAAACACTGACTGAAATTGTAACAATTCAAATACGTTATTTTATGTAGACATGATTAACATATATTAGTCCATATTATCTCTTTTCTATTTCATAGCCAAACTACTAGAAAAGCTTTCCATATTTGTTTCCACTTCCTTACCTTAATCTCTAGTTGTAGGTATATCCTAATGGTCTAGTCTATACCGTATTTCCAGCTGCCCACTTGGCATCCTTACCTGAATATCCCATAGACATAACAAATTCTACATATCTGAAAAATAACTCATTAAACTCATCCAAGCTTCTCCCCATTTTCAGACTGTTTTTGCCCTTTTTATCCTCGGGGCTTGGCATAGTGTCTGCCCTATAATAACCCTTAATAAATACTTGTTGACTAAAATAAAATTAACCCACTCCTCATAACTCCCTTGTTCCTGTCAGAGATTCCACCATTTCTCCAGTAGCCCAGATTGGCAGCCTTAGTCAGCGCCTGCCCGTCACTTTTACTCTCCAGGCTGATCACTTGCTGAACCTTTGTTTCATGCTTCCATTTCCTTGTGTTTCTATCACAGTCATCTTAGTGTAGGTTGCTGCTATCAAACTCAGATAGGAAATAAGGATACAGGGACAGCTGGGTGGCTCAGTGAATTGAGAACCAGACCCAGAGACAGGAGATCCTGGGTTCAACCCTGGCCTCAGACACTTCCTAGCTGTGTGACCCTGGGCATTTAAATTCCATTGCCCAGCCCTTACCACTCTTCTGCCTTGGAACCAATCTATGCTTCTCTGAAGGAAGATAAGGATTAAAAGAAAGAAAGAAACTAGGGCCACTAACCCATACATAAAGAGGTGACCAACAGCTACATGTTGATTTAGAAAACCATATATTGCCATTTTGTTTTATTGTATTTTTAATTATTCTATTAACTATTTCCCAGTTACAGTTTCACCTGGTTCCAGTCATACATGTGGGCTAGGTCCGCATCATGTCCTGCCTGGTCTGGTACTGCAGCCCTCTGTTTGGTGTCAGGTGTCTAGATTCTGCCTTTCCAGAGAGGCCCCAAAGATGTTCCCAAAGTGCCGTCTGATTCTGTCACTCTTCTGCTCTAGAGGAATGACTTCTCTTTTCTTTTAGAATGTAATAAAGCCCACTTAGCATTTGCAGCACTTTACCATCAGATTTGGGATTATCTTTCCAGATCAATTAAACATTATTAAGCCTTTGTCTCCCCTAATTGTAGATCTCTCTGCCCAAAACACTGGGTATTTATTTAATATATATCTTGTGTTTAGAAAGGAAGGAAACAAGCATTTATTATGCTGTGTTCTAAAGACTGTGCCAAGCACTTTACAGAAATATCTGGAAGCAGGAGCTATTAATATGTTCATTTTACAACTGTTGGATAGAGTGCAGGACCTAGAATGAAGACCTGAGTTCCAGTCTAGACCCAGTTACTACTTGTGTGACCTTGAGCAAGTCACTTAACCTCTACCTTAGCTTCCCAAATCTTATGTGTGTGTATGTACACACATATATACATATATATACTACATACATATATGTGTGTACATACATCATTATACATATGTGTATAATGATAGCACCAGAGTTATTGAGAAGAGTACCTCAGGGTAGTTTGTAAAATGTACTTGGCCTTGTACCTGGCACATCCTAGGTACTTAATAAATGCTTATTCCCCACTTCTTCCCTTCCCTACATTTACTTATCTGTAAATGTGAATTTCCTCAGTTGCTCCATGAAGGCAGAGAATGACCTGATTTTATTTGTATTCCCAGGGCCTAGCAACTAGGCTTAACAAACCCTTGAGGATCAATTGATGTTTTCTTCAGTTTAGGTCAAGCTCAGAGAATCATAGGATTTTAGAGTTAAAAGGAATCTTAGAAATGTTTATAAAATGGAATTTGAGGCCACGTGAAGTGAAAGTTGCAAACAGTTCGTTAGTGTACATCGGCTAGGACTAGAACTCGGGTTCCTGACTCTTAGTTCATTGTTCCTTCTTCTGCAACATGGAGTCAGGCTTGCCTGAGGAGCAACTCAGGCTGCTTTTCAGGAAGAGTTGCTCACCTTTCGAATGTGTTAATTCCCTTATTCCCATTCTTTTCAAATGTATAAAATTGTTTCATCGAGAAAGACAGGGATTTTGGTAGTTTGGGACTTCTATCACCATGATAAAAATAAAATGTTCTTTTTTTAGAAATAGCAAGTTCCATCTTTCTGTGGCAGCTCTTTTTTTAACTGTTACCTTTCTGTCTTAGAATCAGTACTGTGTTTTGGTTCTGCAGCACAAGAGCAGTAACAGTTAGGCAAAGGGGCTTAAGTGACGTGACCCAGCTAGGAAGTATTTGAGGTCACATTTGAACCCAGGAGTTCCCATCTCTGAACCTGGCTCTCAATCCACTGAGCCACCTAGCTGCCCCCTGAGGCAGTTCTTATTAAAGTAAAATGTCCCAAGAATTTTGAGATTTTTCATTAACAAACAGAATTGATGTGTAAAGCATAGTTCATCCATTTTCTTCTCACATGTGTTTTGCTTACAGGGAGCAAATTAAATATTTTGCAGGCTACAACATTTCCTTCCTATAAGAAGACTATCATTTAATAAGTTGTTGCACCACATATTACCATAGATTCCTAAAAAGGTTAACTCAATTCTCAGATTCAATAATGTATATCCTTAGAGTATAGTAAGCAATGACTCGCTTTTGAGAATCTTCCTCTTCCTTAATAATTAGTTTAGATCAGAGGGGTCTGAAACAGTGATCCCATTAAAAAATCAGTAAGAAAAAGGAGAATGCATTTGTGCCAATGAAGTTTTAAAAATAACAAGTATAGAAATATTGTTGTATGTAGTAGAACACATTAGAGGATGCCTATGGAATGTGACCGCAATAACTTTTAAATTTGTCCCACCCAAAGGCAGCATCTAATAGCAAGCAAGCCATTTGGGCTTCTGACGGACGACCAGGATTCAGAATGATCATTACTCAGCAGAAATATCTGTAACTTGAACTACAGGCAGTCCCTAGTCAGAAACAGGTGAGGACCAAACAATGCCCTTGTGGTGATCCAAGCCTAAGAACACCGTTTTTCTGTAGAAACGTTATAAACACTGGTACGACTCTGCAGCCCATCTTCTTCACTCAGAATGTAGCAGAGCGCTCCTTCAGGACCAGGAAGACCTGGCTCCCAGGCCTACTTCTTACACAGAGTGGCTGGGAAAGCCTGGGCAAATCTCCGGGGCTTCGGGTAGCTTTGTGTGCCTGTAAGCGGCATAGAAGGCAGCCCCCTGCGTCACAGAGGGAGATTTCTCCCCAGAGAGTTGCCTCCATCGATATAATAACAAAACTAGTCTCTTTCTCCTTACTAATAGTACTACAGAGTGGTCACACCATCTGTAAGAGTATCACAACAGGAAAACATTCAGAATTCCAACTCAGACACATTTCGCCCCCTTGCAATGGAATGGAAATCCCACCTCTGGGAAGGAGGACGACTCGTCTCTAGGCCACTTGTCACCGCTGTAGTCTAGCGCAGAATCTCCCCTGGACACGAGACACCACCCAAGAAGTGGAGAGGAGGGAGGAGAGTCAGGAACAGGGCCAGCAGGAGAGGGGCATTAGGGAGGGGCTCTCATACGGATACCAAAGATCTGTGGGAATCGGGATGGAAATAGCGGGGGCATATCTTGGGGTCCATTAGCTTGCCAGCTATCTCTTTATTGATGAGCCTCCTACCTTCAGCTGCTCTTCTTTCCTCCTTTTGCTTCTGGCCAGAGTTTCTCCCTTCTTTTCCTCCATACATAGCTGGTAGCACTCAGCCTGGAGTTCAAACCCAGCCTCAGTTCGTGTGTCTCTGGGCAAGTCACTTAGCCTTTGTTTACCTCAGTTTCCTCAAACATAAAATTGGGGTTACAATAGCACCTTGCAGGATTATCTTCAGGATCAAATATGATATTTGTAAAAGCCCTAGCATAGTGCCTAGCACATAGTAGTACTGTGTATATTTTTATTCCCTTCCCAAGCCAACTAAATATGAAGTCTCACAGCTGAGCTCTACTCTCCTGTGCTTAAAGCGAGTATAATGTAACATAAAAGCAAATTTTTCTAAGGTTTTTTTTTTATTCTTAATAACCAAGAGAAAACCATTCAAAGGCTCTCTTTGTGAACCCTCCTATCCCCTTTTCCCCCATTTAAACCCTATAAACAAAGTCATATATAAATGGCAGATATTTAAATACCCCAAAGATTCATGTACATTTCAAATAACTAAGTTTAGTTTTCCTAAATGTTTTATCACTGGAACCAGGAGACTTTGGGGTGAAAACTAAACCAAAATGCTAAGGTCTGAGATTGGGAGAGACAGAAAATTAACACAAAGAAACAGAAACAAAGGAAGTGTCAAGGCTAGTTTGGTGCCCACTGCCCACTAAAACTGACCCAGGACTAGCCTTAGAGTCATTTGTAATGAAGAGGGGGCAGCATGAGATATCTAGCATCTGAAGATATGGCACGAATGGCATTGCTTAACATCAGTCCCAGCCAATAAGAAGGAAGATGAAGGGAAAATCTGGTTTTGTGAGTTAGCTGAAAAGATAGAAGAGTTTCTGCTGCCACCTGGCTGGAACTGAGGAGTTATTTCTAATTAACTGTTCCTAGATAACAAGGATCTGATCAAATTGCCTAATACTTGGTCTTCTAGTTCAGATATGAAAGTATTTGGTTCCTAAGCGTTTTGCTTGTTAAGTTTTGACTACTTAATGTTAACATTGCTGTGTTTTATATCATCATATTTTTTTGATAAATTGGACTCAGGAATTGGAAAAAAGTAATGTTCAGAGTTTTTAAAATATGTTATAATTTCTGTTTTTTTTTAATAAGGAGCTAATTTTATTTTCCCTTTCTGTAATGTCAATTTTATTAAATATCTCTAAAAAATTTTTCAAGTAGATCGATGTTTTCCCATATAAAAGCACAGCATTTAATACATTATCTTTTGCAATATAGTTAAAAGGTAAGATGTCTAAAATACTGAAGCAACATAAATGATGCCTCACAGTATTCCCCTCCCAACTTGAAAAGATATTTTTATTTCAAAAGTAAGTCCGGGTATGTCTTCTTCTTAGATTCAATTAACTGCAGCATTATTTGTATAATTCCTTCTCACACGTTAAAATGTTGCCAGCAAATTCTTTATGACCTTTAAACAAAATGTTCATTATGACAATGTACAAAAGTTGCATAAAAATCAAGAAATTGTGTTAAGGATCGTAGTGTTCAGAAGATGACCAAAAATTGCTCAAAAGTTTATAGACAGAACTTGATTTGTATGATGTAGCCTTTTGTTTAAGTCTAATATGTTTGCTTTCGTTTACTATTACTTGTATTGCTTCAAAGAAGTGAATGGACATGTTCCTCTCTTTTGATTCTGTCTTCTCCAATTCCACTTGTAAATTCTAAAGGATTCCTTTTCATTAAATAAAGGAGTTGCCACACACATACACACACACAAAGGCAGGGACTATTTTGTTACATCCCTAGCACCTGGCTTGTTGCTTTGCACACAAATGGCACAATAAATATTTGCGTGATTAAATTTATTGGCATAAATATCTGTATTCTGGTTATATCATGTTTATGTCAGTGATACAAGGCAACACTTAACATTCATTCTAAAAGAATGTCAGAGATGGAAAAGGACTATTGAAATTATATAGGTCAACCCTTTCATTTTATAGATAAGATAAAGTTTTAATTTTTCAGTGATGTCTTTGGTTATACAAGTTTCTCATTGTTCTCTGTGTTTCTGCTCTCTCTCCCTCTCTTCTTTCCCTCCCTCCTCTCTCTCTCCCTCTCTATGTCCCTCTCTCTCTTTCCCTCTCTCTGTCTCCTTCTCCCACTCTGTCCTTCCTGCCTAATCTTCTGCTTCTAGTCTGTTATAGGATGGCAAATCAGACAAGCAAATTCATTGGAATGGTACCTAAAATAAAGAGTAAAATAGACTGTGAGTCAAGTGCATTCACTTCAATATATGGACTTTCTGTCTCCAAATTGGACTACTTCCTTCCTGGATCTTATCCAGGTGCCAAATGGTTACGTATTCCATATTCAGTAGCAATGACATGTGAGAATAGAACATTTACATTTCACCCACGTAGATAACAATCTATTTACCCAAGCTTTTGCTGTCATTTCATTGGATCAGTTTCTCAGTGGTGGCTTTTCTGAAACTGTTAGGATATATTTAAACATGAGGAGTTCTGTGTCATCTGGGCATCAGTTGTTAAAGCTTAGTGGGTAAGGCCACTTCTAGTGCCTTTGAAATACTCCTTTAAATATGTGAAATATTTGAGGGACCTCTGAGACAAAATATAGACATTTTATATTTTTCCCCTGTCTTTAGTACTTTTCAAACTTCCATCTCAGGCTTCCTTTACACTCTTAAAGTTTACTGAGCTTGGGGGCAGCTGGGTAGCTCAGTGGATTGAGAGCCAGGCTTAGAGACGGGAGGTCCTAGGTTCAAATCTGGCCTCGGACACTTCCCAGCTGTGTGACCCTGGGCAAGTCACTTGACCCCCATTGCCTACACTTACCACTCTTCTGCCTTGGAGTCAATACTCCAAGACGGAAGGTAAGGGTTTAAAAAAAAATTACTGAGCTTTTCTTTTTTTTATTATTGTTATTTTAAATGAATTAATAAATATTTTCATAATTATTAGTTTTAATTTCTCTTCATATTTATCATTCAAAACAAAATTAATGATTTTTACATATTTTATTATTTCGTTTAAAATAACAGTAAATCTGTTACGTTAACATTTTTTTTGTGAAAAACAACTTTTTCAAAACAAAATTTAATGAGAAGAATGGCCATTGTTTTGCCTATTTTTGCAAAAATAATATCTGGTTTAATAGAATATAGGTAGACTCTCATATCTGTTTCTGCTTTCGTTATATTGTTTTGGTTGACTTATATGAAAGAAATCTGACCTCAGATAACCATATAGTTGAAAAAGGAAGTATTTTCACAAGCAAATAACAATTGGTATTGTTACAAAAATAATTTTACCCTTGCAGAACCTCTCCCTCAAAAGGTCTCAGGGACCCTCCAGCAGTCTATGGGCCACCCTTTGAGAACTACCATTTTAGAAGACATGCCAGAGCAATCAACTACAATCTCCTCAAAATCCAAAACCTTTCCTCAGGTTTCTTATATCTGCCAATCACCATGTTATCATTGTATCATCTGGTCATTTAAGGAGCTGTGTCAGTTTTAAGTATTTCATCTATTTCATCCTGCAGGTTATTTAAGAATCTAAAAACTAATGTTCATCATAACCAGTTTCCTATTTCTTCATTACTTACTATCATGCCAAAAATGATGGAAAGCCAAATTATGGCCAACAGCCTACAAAAATGTTAGTAATAAGCAAAAATTCATCATATGCGATATTGTCTGTACTTTGTCTCAGTTTACAGTAAGGTAGATTACAAACTCAATTTTTAGCTCCACAAGGATAAGGGTCCATGTCGTTGTATTGCTGGGGCCCACTATTTGTTGTCAGTGACCAAAGAAAGCAGCAAATGTGTAAAGATAAGAAAGGAACTTGGGTTGGCATAATTTGATGAATTACAAATTTTCCTCAGTGTATTATTTTCTAGATGTTACAGTTTACATTTATCTTCTCTTTGCAGTTGCACGTCCAAATGTTCTTTCATTTCAGTCATTCATAACTAGAGTCACTGAAACAGGAATATCTGATTGAATGATAACAGCAGTATTTTACAGTGTACCAAGGGTGAAAGACCTGCATTTTCAGCAGGAAAGTAAAGGCAATGTTTAATAATTGCAGGTCTGGGTAATGTGGTTTGGTCTTCATACATTCACTCAGGTGGAGCCCGAGAAGTTGAAGACACTAACCGAAGGTTTGGAAGCCTACAGTCGAGCCCGGAAGAGGAACAGAAAGTAAGCACAATTTTTTCCACTCTTCAAAAATATTATTTGCTGATCCTTTTCAAAATGGCAATGAAATGCACCAAGTATATCTGTGTTGTGGCATGCATACGTTTATTAATTCTTCATAAAGAAAGTCGGGTAGTACCGAACATCATTAGCCATTAACTCTGTTATCTTCTCATCTGAACATTTGTGCTAATATAATGTTTTTGTGTGGTTGTTTTTTTAAATGTGTCTCCCGATTAGCTAGTGGGAAGAGAATAACAGGTTTGTATGGAAATAGAAATTGCAGCATAAATTAACAAGTCAATATATGTTGAGGGGCAGAGTTCCCAAATGTAGATTGTATAGAGTTGTAAGCAAACTTGGAAGTTAGTGAGTCACAATTGTTCTAATAAACATTTGGGATCTTTACATGATTTAATGTTTTAACAACTTTTCTTTGATATTATTATTACAGTGGCAGAAATGATTGCAGAAAGACAGACCAAGACATTTATATACTGAGTTAATTATTATAGGACAGACATAATGCTTAGGGCACAATATACACTTTAGTATAATAAGAGTTTTTTGGATTGCACATCAAGTCTAATTTAATATTAATTTTAAGATCGTATCATGAACAAATCCTTGACGTAGTGGATAGAGGCTTGGATTTGGAAATAAGAAGACCCAGATTCACATTCTGCTTTTAGATACTTATTAGCTGTGTGACAGTGGACAAATCACTTAAACTCTCTCACCTCAGTTCCAATGATCTATAAAATGGGCATAATCACAGTACCTGTTTCATAGGGTTGTCATAAAGTTCAAGTGAGATAATTTATGTAAATCTCTATAAACCTCAAGGTGCTATATAAATGTTACCTATTAATATGCATATCACATAACCAATTTTGTAAAATATAAGTTGGCATATCTTATTAGTTGTTATATTATCAGAAACCTAAAAATAACACAGTGGGTTCATTTTCAGCTATTCCACACACACACACCAATTTTCCAAAAGTTTACATATTGCACAATCTTACTGTCATCATTTTACATTAATAGAATAGATTCATTAGATATTCCAACATAGAAATCCAATGTCTGAAAATTTATGTCTCATATAGATGTCCATGCTCTGTTCCTCCTGCCTCCACCCTGGAAATGTCCCATCCTTTTTCCAACAGAACCTTTCAGTGCCTTTACTGCTACTTCCCCACCCCCCCTCCACTTCAGGAACATTTGGACCCTCCGGCTATGTGTCTCCCTCTCCTCCTGCTCAGTCCTGCCCATGGTGACCTTCCTGAAAGCTCTGGGCTCTCCAAGGGCCTCAAACAGCTCCTTCCACTCTGTATCACTTCCATTTAGGGCCTGCCATACCAAAAACATTCTCTTCTTCTATTTTCTGATGAAATCGTGCTATGTTCAAGGTCTTAGACTTCACTGGGGCCCCAGGGGGTGCCTCTGGGCTTCTCCACAACTTTAGAGAGAGCAGATAGTCCAACAGAGAGACAATGGCTTGGTGCAGTGGGAATATCACAAAGCTTAGGGACTGGCTCCCCAGGACTGTGGCAGGATTAGTCTGTAAGCCTTTATTAAACACTTTTTATTTTTAGGCACTTAGCTAAGCACAAGGGATTCCAAGAAATAAAAATGGGAGCTCCCCTCAAGAAGCTTACATTCTAACAGGGGAAACAACACGTCAGTGACTAGATACTGGTATGATATGTACAGAGCCCGCACAGAAGAGACCAGGGCTGGGGAGGGGGCTCAAAGCAAGTTACCAAGAGCCTTCCATGCCAAACAGAAAACTTTCTATTTGATCTTATAGATGACAGCCCCTGTAGTGTGTCAAGTCTGAGTGGTCTGGTGATGCCATAGCCAGAGCTACACTTCAGAAAAATCATTTCCCCAGCTAAGTGGAAGCTACATGGGAGGCCGGAGAATGGCCACATATAGGTTGCAAAATAAACTTCATAAAGGCCTGATAAATAAAGTAATTTGGCTAGCTTGTTGCCTGCTATACTCTGACTAAAGTGTCATTTTCTATGCAGAGCTGATAAAAGTGGCAGATCCTGAGAAATTAATTTAATATTTGAATAGGAAAGAAAATATTTAAAATAACTATAATATAATTTTGCAAGGAAACTAATTGTGGAATAATTGAACAAATTTTTTCACATAAAAATTTCTTATGATGTCTCTAGTATTTTACTGCAATATGTTAGTTAATGTGCCACCTTAAGTAATCCCCCCAAAAAAGTTGATAATACAGTTAATCCTGAAATATATGTATAGGAGTATATGTATAATACATACATACATGCATATGCATACACATACACTTTCTCTTACAGATTTTATAAATGATAGTATCTAGAAAGGAGAATTTTTTTCATGAAATTAGAAATTTTTAATAAACATGAGAGTAGGTAAAAAACTGCCCTAGCGTAGTAAAATGTACAGCAATACATTTGTCATGTTGTTTCTGGTGTCTCCAGAGCTTCTTCAAAATGTCATTTGACCTCATCAAAACAAAATTATAACTTTTTTAAAATGTATAAATTTAAGCCTATAAGATAATAATGTACCCTTTATTAACTATGTATATTTCCATCTCTTAATCATAATAAATAAATTCTTATTTTACATGTTAATTCAGTTAATTTTAACTAAAAATTAAAGTAGAAATAGCTTTTATTTTACTTTTAAATTTTCTACAACTTTAAAATCTGTTGCACGTAGTTATCTTCTTTTAATTTGCAAACTAAGTCTACCTTCCAGAATTCTCATTAAGAATGTGGATACTTAATGACTTAAATAGCTAATTTCCCAGTTAATCAGCGACTAACTTTCTTCTACAACTCATATATGTTTATACTTTTAAAGGATTTTAGAATCATAGAGACAAGATTTTATAACCGAAAGGGATTTTTTTAGATCTCTTAGTCTAATCCCTCTTTTATGGATGAGAAAACTGAGGCCCTGAAAGAGGAGCTTACATGGCCACAATCTGACAGCTAAGTTGTAACAAAAGTTACATTAGAAGCCAGGCTTTCTGAGGCCTTTTACAGAGATGTTCAAAAAAGAATAGTAGAGTGGAAAGACTCTACCATTTGGAATCAGAGGAATTTGGTCCAATTACCAGCTCTATGACCTTAAACAAATCACTTTACCTCAAGGCTTCGGTTTCCTAGTCTCTAAATGAGAGGCGTGGACTTGGGTGATCTCTAGCTCTGTCATTATGTGGCTGTCAGTTCACTGTTTTTTCCACAATGCTCTGCTACTTCTGTTTGTGACCTAAATCTAATCCTGGCAAAAACCAAGTACCAAAAAATGAAATAGACCAAAGTTTCATTGCAAAAGCAGCAACTGGTATTTCAGAATATACAATTTGTTTAGGTGTGCCTACTTTCACTGATGAACCCAGCCCACAGCCCAGGATTCCTCCTAACCCTAATATTTTGGTTTGTTTAGTTCTGCATGAAGCAGTCCATGAGATTCTAAAGTCATTCAGTAGAAAGCAGAATGTGATTTCCCTTCCCCATCTTGTTCCTAATACAGTTCACAGATCTATACCTGATTTCTTCTTTAGCAGACATAAGAATGTGTGACAGCATATGCCATGAGGATGAAAGATGGCAATTATCTGCATTAATAATTAGAAATATGATTATGTAAAAATACCTAGTAGTTAATAAAGTAGTTTTTAGAGGGTCCATTAGCAAAAATGTTTATTATTAAATGTTGGTAGGGAACAGAAAGTAGCAGACAGCACTCCCCAAGGAGGCACTCTGGTTTCCAGAGCTAAATTTTTACTAATCCTTTATTTCATATTACCGTAATTCTGATTCTAACTTCTCTAATGGCTATACCTGACCTCTTAGTGTAAAAATAGTCTCTGCCACTCTGACAAGTAAGAAAGTCTTTCTTTATCTCTATATCTCTTGATTTTTCCAGAGTTCAAATCCTTTCTCCAAGCCCACATAATCTTCTCCTCCTGTTAGCTTTTTAACTTTTAGAGAGAAAAAATTGCTTTTTAAAAAATTTGCAATTAATTGTTGTCACGCCACCTTCAGCCAAGTGTTACAACCAGTGGTAGAATCGTTGATTATACTTAACTGAAATGCTGTTGAATTCTAGCCTATTTTGAATGTAGTATTTCATGATTTCTTTTTTGTTCTTATTTCTAAAAGTAACATGTAGTTAAGTTTCCTCTTTGCACATTTTGACATTCGCCTCGATTGGCTGGCACAACAATCCGTGTTCAGACGAAAAAAGGAAGTATATACACAAAATAAAACAAAAAATTTCAAGAGATTGAGAGTGATGACAACAGAGGGAACTTGACAAAGCCATGGGTGTGAGGGGACCCCTCAACTGTGTTCTGAAAGAAGGTACAGTTTTTATAATCCAGGGGTGAGAATGGAGAGCATTTCAGACATGGAGCTGTCTCCTCTGCTGCAGAGGCATGGAATAACTAACAGGGCAATTTGATTAACCATGCATTAAGGGGGAGGCTAGGTGGCTCAGTGGACAGAGAGGCAGGCCTGGAATCAGGAGGGTCTGGGTTCAAATCTGGTCTCAGATTCTTCCTAACTATGTGACCCTGGCAAGTCACCTAACCCTATTTGCCTAGCCTTTGCCCTTCTGGCTTAAAATTGATACCAAAACAGAAAGTAAGGGATAAAAAAGAAAATCCAGTGCATTAAGAACAATATGAAATATGGCTGGATTATGAAGAACTTTAAGTGACAGGCTGAGGATTTTGTACCTTATCCTAGAAGCAAGAGGGAGCCTTGAAGTTTGTTTTTTGGTGGGGTTTTTTTTAATAGCGAGGTGACATGGTCATTTTGGTGTCTTACATACAGCAGCTTTGTACCCAACTGGAGGAGAGATCAGAGGGGGGAGCCTGGAGGCAGCAAGACCACTAATGAGGACTGAAGTAGGCAGGCAGTGTGCGTGGGAGGAGGAGGTGGCTGGCTGATGCCTTCCCCAGGAACAGGAAAGTTAGGAGAAGGAATAAGTCTAGGGGGAAATAGGCCGAGTTCATTTTTATGCTGAGAGGATATTGAGGAAGCGCTGTCCAGACGACTAATGCAGAACTCAAGCTCAGGAGAGAGAGTGGATATTTAGATTGGGAAGCTGTCTAAGTTATTGGTAGCTAATAAGCTCACTGAAAGTTTAGAGAAAGAAAATAAGGCCTAAGAAAGAGGTTGGGATGGGGGCAGTAGGGTGGCTCAGTGGCTTGAGAACCAGACCTAGAGATTATGTAAAAATACCTAGTGGTTAATAAAGTAGTTTTTAGAGTGTCCATTAGCAAAAATATTTATTATTAAATGTCAGTAGGGAACAGAAAATAGGGAGGTCCTGGATTCAAATCTAGCCTCAGATACTTCCTTGCTGTGTGACCCTGGGCAAATCACTTAACCCCCATTGCCTAACCCTTACCACTCTTCTGCCTTAGAATTAATTTAAAGACAGAAAGTATGAGTTTTTTAAAAAGGAGAAGAAGAAGAAAGAGCTTTAGGAAGTGAGTGCACATAATAGGAGAGGAGTATCCACTGAAAAAATAGTCACAAATGTAAGGGGGAGATTTTAGTTATTTTATAGATATGTATTTAAAATGTGGTCGCCAGGAATCAACAATTCAGATTGATTCCATAATTAAAATAGACCCAAGTCAGGATCCAGTTTAAGGTAGTTTATTTACAATTAGGAAGGTAAAAGGTAGGTAAATAGGGAGAGGGAGAGGGCCAGTCCAGGCCTGGATAGAGAGAGAGGGTTAAAGGACTAATTAAACTAGGTTACAAGCCACAAGACTTTAGAAATCAAAGAGGCTATAAGCCTACTTAAGGCAGAGTTTGGAAACGCCAAGGTAGGCCAAGGAAGTCAGTCTAACTACCCACGTGACCATTCAGAGTAGAAGCATTCTGAGGTCTCAGCGGAGCACCTTCAGCACCAAGTCCAAAGCCTGAACTACTCACCAGCTAGTAACTCACATATTTAAAGAGATAGCATCTCTCTTCATTTCCTGTGGGCCCACTTCTAATTCAAGTGGACCAATGGCAGCCTCTACACTGATTTGGACTGCCCAAAGGGCATTCCCTTGTTCTTGATTTGATACTTATTGTCACTTGTGATTAAATTATCTCCACTCCCCCTGAGGGAGGTGGGGATGATATAATCTAGATGCCTAGGGTAAGTAGATTTTTTTTTTAATATATTTTTTTAAACCCTTGTACTTCGGTGCATTGTCTCATAGGTGGAAGATTGGTAAGGGTGGGCAATGGGGGTCAAGTGACTTGCCCAGGGTAGGCCGGGTTTGAACCTAGGACTTCCTGTCTCTAGGCCTGACTCTCACTCCACTGAGCTACCCAGCTGCCCCAGTAAGTAGATTTTTGACTATAAATGGGCTAGAGTTAATTTCATTTACACACAAAGAGAGAGCATGTGTGGCATTGTTATGGGAGAGGGCCCCCCAAGAATCAACTGCCCTTAACTGCCTTAAATCTCCCCCTCACCCAGAGTTCTTGGGGGGGGGCCCTCTGAAATTCTGAGCTGTGGCTTGACCCCCTCTCTTGCAACTGGAATTCCACTCTCCCATATCAATGTCACACATGTCACAGAAGTCAGAAAAGGTGTGGGTCCAAAAAGACAGGCTTCTTCAGCTTTTTTCCTCTGCCACATCACACTGCAAACAATGAGTTTGCAGTCCACTATAATCCCCAGATCTTTTTTAAGGACAACTACTGTCTAACCATATTTCTTGCGTCTTCACTGTATAAAGGTAATTATTTTTACCCAAGTGTAAAAATGAAATTTATCCCTATTGAACTTACCTTACTAGCTATATCTCAGTGTTTTAGCCTAACAAGATATTTTAGGACCCCTTAAATCATGTCCAATTCATTAGCTAGCTGTGTCACCTACCATCATCTTTGCCTTTATCCAAGTTAGTGGTAAAAATGTTAAACAACAAAGACATTGAACCATTAATAACTACTCTTTGAGGCCTTAATCCATCTACCTGCATTATTGTCTAGTCTATCTCTTCATCTTCTTCACAAGAAGAGTATAAAATAATCTTTCAAAAGTTTTATTTACTAAAGTTTATGTAAAATATATATCCTTAGCTTTCTTTTCATCCATCAGTTTAGAAATATGCAAATCTTTTTGTCTTCATGGTTTTTTATTCCTGGGTGCTATTTTCCAACACTTTTCTATTTTACCTTACACTCACCTTTTCATAGAAGCCATTAAAGAACATAGCAAGTTTTAAGTAGAATTTCTCTAACTCTTCATCCTCCATTATAGATGTTGAAGCATAAACTGAAATTGCTTTCATAGTTGTCTTTTTGCAGATGCTTTTTGTGAGCACTGAAATGAAATGAATGAATGAATGAACAGAAAATCATTTAAGTGCTTACAAAGCTCCATGCCATTAACTGTGATAGACTTAGCTATTGTCAACAATACAATGATCCAGGACAATTCTGAAACAAAGAGAGAGAACTGTAGGAGTCAGAATGCAGATCAAAACATATGATGTTTCACTTTAGTGCATTTGGGTTTTTATTTAGGGGTTTTAGTTTTGTGTGATTTTGCTCTTACAAAAATGAACACTATGGAAGTATGTTTCTCATGACAAAAGGAACTCGTATTCAAAAAAAAGGAGATAATACATACCAGGGGGTTCCATCCGTGCTTCAAGTGGAATGTCCCAAAAGTCCTTAAGGCTCAGCAGCCAAGCCCATAGTGCCATCTTTGTAATACCCACCATCTTTGACATCCTTTCTATTGATAAAATTATGTCTGTTTCTAATGTGAAACCATTTGACAGTGCCAAGGATCTTGATGTTGACGATTTTGTATCCCATTTCTTCAGTAGCCATAGCTTCTGAGGAAACTGAGGTGGAAGTGCCTGCCCAGGTAGTTAACAGCACGTCTCCAAAGAGGTTGATCCCCTGTATGATGACTGCAGGGACAAAACTGGGAGCAGTTTGGTGGTCTGAGAAGGCCCTTTAAGCTGTCCTGCTTGGTGGCAGTTGGGTTGAAGGCTGGGTAGGGCAGGGAGGGTCCCTATTTCTATAAGTTTTCCTTCCCTAGATTAGTGGGCCAGGCTTGGGGCAGGGCCAGGGTACTAGGCGTGCTGCTATTCTGAGGCTTTGGGATTTACACACCTACATAAAATTGTGTTTCTTATTGCCTTTGGGCCTACTGTGAACCCAGCGTGTTTATTTGCCTCTCCAAACACAAGTCATCCTTCCCCCTAACTGCAGCTTTTTTTTTTTCTCTTCTAATTTCATTTATAGCAAAAATGTGGGGATTGATACAATTCAGTTTATCCAGCCATATATTTACTCAAAGGTCACTGAACAGGAATCTTACATTTAGAAAACCAATAACTTTATGTTAAAAGACAGTCTAAAAATTCTAAGTACCATCCTTTGCTCCCTTATTGGCCATTCTGTAACCAGTTAAGGAAGTTGAAGTTAAGTTAAGGAAGCTGAAGAAGTCTGAGTACTCCTTTCTTTTTTTCCTTTTGCTTCATATTTTGTCATCACATGGGAATTAATCATCTGGTGGCCAGCCTCCTGGTGATAAGCTTTTATGTTCTCAGCTCTTCTGGCCCTTGGAAAATAGGTAATCATTTGTTATCAGGGCCACCTTCGACCATCTTTCTCTCCTGATAGCGCCTGCTATCAAAGCTCCTCTATCTGGCCCTAAAAAGCTAGTGACACTCCCTGCCATGAGGAGGCGCCAGCGCAGGCTGCTTCACCCTCAAAGCTGAGCCCACTGAGCCCCTCTAATCCCTGTATGAAATGCCACCAGCATCACTCCCTTCGGTTTTACAGAGGAGGAAGCTGGGAGAAGTGGAGCTGCTCACTGCGCCTCAGGAAGCATGCGAAGGGCCGTTCCAGCCAGCTCCCTTCCCAGGGCTGTCTAATGCCCTTTTCACCCTGCTCTCGCTCAGAGCCAGGAATAGCAAAACATCTGGGGAAAAACAAACATTAACCTTTTCCTGCTTCACATAAAAGATTGTTTTATAGTCTATCATTTTATTGTATAACAAATACACCTTAACCTTTGTGCGAGCTTAGATCTAGTTAGCTAATCTACACGTGCTCTCTGCGAATCTGACAGCATAGTCTTCTCTGAGCTTTCACAGACTTGTAGAATTGCAGTTGGAACAAAATTTAGAAACTACTTCAGCCAACCATTTGGGTGGAAGAGCCTGTCCTTTTCATTTAACTTCTGTACAGTGTTCATTCTGTGATGCCTGTGTCATACACACATTTGGCCCTTAATAGTTATGAATAATAGTGATTGATGGTCCATTAGATTATATACCAGAGTAAAACTGTACTTTAACCAAGTCCTTCGAAACCAAATTTCCTTTTTTCAGCTGGAAAAAAGTCAACTTCCAAAAATTAAATGAAGCAATCCCTTATAATTTGTTAACCTGGCATATCACTATCTATGCAAAGATGTATTTTTTAATAAGGTCATACTCACCCCCCAAAATAAGAAAAAGTGGCCTTTTTAGTATATATAACAGTAAGGAAAATGAAGTTTGAAACAAAGCATGGGGGCGGGGGGAGGGGGGTGTTGCAAGGGAGAGAGCTCAGCTCTTTTCTCCTCTGTGGGGTCTTCTCTCAGATCTCTTACTGTCTCTGTTTTTCCAATAGTCTTAGAACCCTTTGGATCTCTTCTTTGCCTCCATTTCTTATCACATACCTTAAATTTATCTTTGTCTCCCCCTGCCTCTAGCAGAATGTAAAGGCAGCAGCTTTCATTTTTGAAGTGAAATCATCATTTCATCTATACCTTTAGTGCCTGGCACAGTGCCTTTCACAAAGTAACATTAATAAATATTTGTTGAATCATTTAATTGAATTTTTGAAAAGACATGAATACTACTTTTGAATGTAACTGAAAGGGCACAGAAATTTGGAGTTAAAAAGCTAAGTACAATTCTCTTAGACTCATTTGGAAAGAGAAGGTAGGGATGGAGAGTAAGATGAGATGATCTCTAAGGTCCCATCTACCTCTAAATCTGCGATCTTAATTAGGAAGGCACTTAAGAGTCTCTCATAATCCCTTTCTGGATAAGATGCATCCATCTGAGTTGAATACGGGTATGTTAAGGAAAGCCCTAACTTCTCAACTGATCATTCCAAAGTGCCAGTTATTGATCATAATCAATCCAAAGAGGTCTCTAACAGTGGGCTTCAGAACTCTATCTTGATCCAATATTCTTTCTAGTTATTATTTTATATTTGTAGATATTGTTTTTATAGGTAACAGAGATGAAATGTATCTGGCATACGTAGCAGATTTTCCATGGCACAGAGCTGGAAATAATAAATAATGTGTTGGATGAAGGAAACAAGATCCTAAAAGATTTAAGGTGAAATTTATTAGAGATAAATATGAAATTTTACAACATGTGAAATATAAAATTAGAAGATTTGACTTTGGTCATATGAAAACTTGCAGGTTTTGATTGGTGATATCGTCAATAGAATCAGCAGTCTACTATATTTTAAACTCCTTGAGGGCAGGAATGATATATTTCTTTTTTGCCTTCCCTCAGTTCTCAGTACTGTGTACTCAGTACTGTGTAACTCAGTACTGTACTCAGTACAGCATGTGCCAGATGCTTAATATTTTTCAAATAAATGAATATTTCCATTAGTGAATGAGCAGTATGAACAAATATGATCTAAGGTGCATTCATTTGGAGTGTCGTGTTCAGTTATAGGTGTCATCTTTTAGGAGGGACATTGGCAAACAGAAATGGGTCCCAAAAAGGGTGACTAGGTATCTGACGTGACTTAAAACCTTGTTATATGGAGAAGTATTGAGGGAACGAAAGATGTTTATCCTGAAGAAGACTAGAGCAAGAAGAACATGGTGTTACCATGGATTATTTAAAGGACTCACCTGTGGAAGACAGGGATTCAAGTTATTTGGTATAGCTTCTTGGGGCAGAATTAGACTTCTAATTAGAAGTTAGAGAAAAGAAGATTTCAGTTCAAAAAGGGAAGAATTTAAAATGTCAATGGAATAAGTTATTTACAAGGTAGTAAACTCTCCCCATCACTAGAAATATTCAAGCTCAAACCTAACTACCAGTTTTCAGGAATGTTATAGACCAGTTGATCTCTTAAGATGCCTTCCTGACACATTGCAGATACTTAACAAATGCTCATTGATTGACTAATTATTAAAATTATCTAACATAATTAACTGATTAGTTAATTCTGTTAATGCAGTTAGATGCTATAGGAAAGAAAACAATGTCAGTAGACCGAGAAGGAAATTAATTCTATTTGGGACCGAAGTTGAAGGGGTGGTTACAGAGAGGCCAGGCTACCCAGGGGCTCCCCTCGCCTCACGATGAAGCACTTCCACAGGGGCTCAGGCCAGCCCTGGAGCGAACCCTCCTGCCCCTTCCCACCTCTCTCGGTCTCCCTCATCTCCCTCGGCAGTGAGGTGCTAAGTGAAAAGAACTGTATCTGGGGCAGAAGACCCGGCATCTCCCCCCCCCTGTGGGTGGCTGCCTGCGTGATCTTGAACAAGTCAGGCTCTTCTGTCAAATGAAAATCCGTGATGTCATTCTAAACTCCTTCTTGACCCCCGCACCCAGCCTTCCCTCTCGGCTTTGGAAACACTGCTGTGGCCTGGGTTCCTCCTGGTGTGCGCAGCCCCTTCCCCAGGGCATGCCTGCTGAACCAGGGCCTCCCCGCCCCCTGCTCTCTCCCCTCTGGCTCTTCCCTCCATGCTCACCTCTGCTCCCCTGGATGCCCTGATCCTCTGTCTGCTGATGATTCTGGAATCCGCTTGTCTTGCCCTCAGTTCTCTACTCGCCCTTCCCTCCGTCCCAGGCTCCTGGGCCCTGCACTCTGTCTCAGCCCCGTATGCAGGATGTGGCCAGCATCTAGTGATCTTCCCTCCTAGGCACCCCTTTTCTCTCGGACACTGCCCTGTCGCCTCCCACGGGGAGCCGGCGCCCACCCGTTAGTCCGCCCCACCCAGGTGTCTCCCAGGACAATCTGTCCTCTTCTCGCCTGGCTCAGACGGCTCTTCCTGAAGCCTGGCCCAGCCGTGTCTCACTCTCATCCTCCAGGAGCCTCCCTTCCCTTCCCTCTGAAAATCCATGATAAGTATGTGTTCCAAGGCAGAAGAGCCATAAGGGCTAGCTCATGGGGGTTATTGCCCAGGGTGGCAGAGCTAAGAATTGCCCGAGGTCAAATTTGAACCCAAGACCTCCCTTCTCCGGGCCTGGCACTTCATCTACTGAGCCACCCTAGGAGCCAGTCTTATCACCTCCATATCAAATATAAAATCTTGCCCTTGTTCCTGGGAGCCTTCGTGACCGGTCCCTCTCCGACTTTGCAGTCTGTGCATCCCTGAGTCACCCCACTTGTTCTGTGATCCAGGAACCCCCCCATCCGCTGACTTTCGGGCCAGAGTGCCGCCTGTGAGAGGCCTGGAGTCTTCCTCCCATCCATCGCCGTGCCTGGGCAAGCACAAGGGCTCGTGTTCTAGGACTGGCGGGCCACCAGAGGTTCCGTCCCTCCAAGCTCTTCCCGCTTCAAACATGGCCTCTTTGTGTCGGTACCGACGGAGAGAATGTGTCTCAACTCCCCACCTCGGTGGGCCGCAGAAGGGGGAGGAGAAAGCATCCCCTGCCCGCCCCCACTAACAGGGCCTCAGACCGGCCTGCCGCCCTGTCAGACCCGTCTCCCCTTCCAGCTCGTCACAGAAGCCGGCTTCGTAAATGGCCGCCGGCGTGTAGACGTAGGGCATTCGCACCTTCCCTCGCCTGGCCCTTGCTTTCTGTTATCGTGTCAGCCATCTGGTGGCCGGAAGCCAGGCCTGCACACGCTCCCACGCCAGATGGGACACGTGCAGATGGGCCGAGGAAAACGTGGAGGGAGAAGAGGCCCAGGAAGGCACCCTGTGTGTGCAGAGGGCCGACCTGGAAGGGGCCGGGGAGAGCTTTAGACACCGGAGGACGCTTTATCTGATCCCGGAGAGGCTGGAGAACCAGTCCCGCGGGGCCCGCTTTAGGAGCAGCGCTTTTCACCGGCGTGTGATAGAATGGGGACAGACCATGAGGGCGCTTACTGTGCTCCCGGCAGGGCTGGGGGAACAGTGATGAACGTTGGGACGTTGGGGAAAGAGAAATGACAAGAACCAGCCATGGACAGGCCGAGGGGGTGGGCATCTACTCTGTGCCATTCCCATGTGACCTCCACCTGGAACATCCATGCTACATGGGCCGCCTGCCCCATCCGAATGGGAGCTCTCCAGGGCTGGGACTGTCTGCTTTTTCTTAGTACCTCCCAAGTTTAGAGCACGGCTTTGTGTAGTCAGCACTTAATAATCACCAACATTACAAAATCAAGTGATTATTAGAACGGTGCCACTGCCCTTGACAAGGGGGTCCACCCAGAGCATTTATGGCAGTCTGCAAGAAAAAGAATGTGCCTCAATTTTTCTTCTGAAGGACATCATAAATTGAGGAAGAGAATCTGAATCATAAAATGTCAGAAAACAATTGACAAAATTTGTTTCTACATATAATTGAAAAAAAAAAAGACAACATAAATTGAGGGAGAAAAATCTAAGAAGGCAAACTGGATTGCCTTTTTCCATAATCTGTCTCCTGTGTAGATGCTTGTATTTTATATAGTGCAGTGCCGAGGATTTCCTGTTCAGAGGTGAAACCCACAGATGCAGTACAAGGAAATCTCATCTGCCAACCGTTAATACCCTCACCTTTTCCCTGCCGCATTGTTTGTGACCTGCATGTCGCAGAGACTGAAAGTGAATGATGATAAAACCGGAGAGAAATGTGTTAAAATCTATATGGTATTTTTTTCCCTTAATTTTAGAAGTGGAAAGCTAAACAACCATTTAGAAGCTGCTATTCATGAGGCCATGAGTGAACTGGACAAAATATCTGGGAATGTAAGTGACTTTGTTTTTACATTTACCATATTTCTTTGAAAAGAAGGATATTGTTTTCAGTAACTTCTCTGTGATGATGCTATCAGGCTATCTGATATAATTTCCTAAGTATTAAATTATGGGGGGTGGGGCCCAAAAATAACTGATATTGGGAAATTTGAAAAGTAATTTAAAAAAAAAATCAATGTTAATTGTATAATTATTCCCAAATGATAACCTTTTTCTGTCATCTTTGTTGTCTATATTTCCTTTTAAAGTCTGTTATAAAACATTGAAATTACCAATCCCTTTCTTTAAATTGCTTCTAATGACAAATATTGATAAGTGTTAGTTTATATCATAAAGAACTAAATGTTAAATTTATAAGCATCCAGAAAACTGATAATACCTCATTGAACTTATTTAGAAGTGAAAGGAACTGCAGAGGTTATCTAGTCTATCCCCCTTAATTTTACATATGAGAAAACTGAGTCTCAGAGAGGTTAGACTTACCTAAAGCTACTTAGATAGCAAGTACCACAGCTAGAATTTCTGGACAGAGGGTTAAGAATCATTAGATCTTTAAGTTCCTTTCTTCTGTGAAATTATTTTAAATTCTAATGTAATAAAATTAAATTATGAAATCTCCAATAGTAAATAAGCAATTACCTTTTTTAAATACATATATACAGCTGTATATATATTATATAGAAAGACATTGTTCTCATGAAGGGAGGAGGGAAGGGAACAATAATTGATATTGAGTGCTGTGTACTGTGTCCCCTGCATTATGCTAAACATTTTATGAATATTATCTAATTTAATCTTTAACAGAGTTAGGTGCTATTATTATTTGCATTTTATAGTTGAGGAAACAGAATCAGACTGGTTAAAATGACTTTCCCAGGTCACACAGTTAGTAAGTGCTTGAGGACATACTCGACTTCCCAACTCCAGGCCCAGCACCCTGTCTGTGACGTCAGTGGTTTAAAAACTGGAGGGAAACAAGAAGCAAAACAATGCCAGGATTTCCTAAGATCATAGACTTAAAGCTGGAAAGCAGTTAAAGTCCCTCCTTTTATAGATAAGGCATCTGAGATCCAAAGAGACTAATTGACTCGTCACACGACTAGTAAATGGCACAGGTGATATTTGACAGCTCTCAGGCCGTGGCTCTTCCCACTTTACCACGATGGCCCCTGCCTGTAGCAGGTCACAGATGATTTGCCCAGAATGCAGTTAGGGCAAAAGGTCTGCATTCTTTTCCAGACAGATTATTGATCCACAGCACAAACACCTTTTTCTACGACATTTTCAATTCCAAATAATGAGCATCTGTTTGCTGTTTATGCATGAGGTCCTGAGTGAGGAGCCAGAGATAGCCACAGAAATTAAACAGAGCCTGATAGGTTTTCAGTGTGGCCCTCGGGGTCCAGAGTTTGTAGAGCTGGGTTCGAGGATAGAGTTAGGCTTGGGGCGCTTGGAACTGTGCCCTTTGCACAGGAAGGCCTAGGTAGCAGAGCCCCGCTAGAATCCAGTTCCCTTCATTGATAGCCCCTTTTTCCCCTAAAAGCATTTGCCCCAGATCTCCAGAATTGTTCCCTGTGGCGCCAGTAGGACAGGAAGTGAGGTCTCACGTCACCCTGTCCGGTGACAGAACTTACGTCCTTTCGTTGCTGCCTGTCGCTGATAGTTAGGGCCTTCTTCCCTAGCTTAGTTCTAGCTCTGGCTTTGGAAGACAGCTTAAGAGAGGCAAAATGGGGCCCTGGAAGGGCTGAGGAAGGCAGGAGGCCCGAGTGACCCCGGCCTGTCACTGTGGCCCTTCAGAGGCTGTTCTCATCCTTAACATCAGCGACTCCATCGGCCTGTGAGCCTGAGCCTCCTTCTGCCCTATGAGGAGCCTTTGAATAGTTTATAATAGTGACTCCTGCCTGAGTCTCATCTCCGAGGGAAAGCATCTCTTTTTTCGCTCTCCTAAACCCTTTCCCTTCTGTCTCAGCATCAATATGGAGTATCTGTTCCAAGGCAGCAGAGCGGTAAGGGCTAGGCAATGGGGGTTAAGTGACTTGCCCAGGGTCACCCAGCTAGGAAATGTCTGAGGCAAGATTTGAACCCGGGACCTCCTGACTCGAGGCCTGGAAGTCTATTCACCAAGCCACCCAGCTGCCCCCTGCTTCCTTCAAAGAAGCTAAAACTGCCTCCGTTCTTTCTTGTAACACGTAAATGTTTTCAACCTAATTATTGCCCAAAGGTCAGTGAGCTCTGGCTGGTGGCCACCACCTCGGGCCAGCCTCAGCAGTGTGGGCACCTGGGCAGGCACACCGCCCCGTAGCCCCAGCCTGCCCCCCGGCTCCCCCAACAGATGGCAGTGGCACTGTGCCCCGCGTGCCCGCCCTTCTGATTAACGAGCAGCCTTCTCTGGTCCCAGCGAGCCTGCTCCTCCGTAACCTTCGGCCTTCCTCAGCCCTTAGAGCACGTAAGACGAAGCAGCGGGGAAGAAGCCACTGTCCCCCACAGAGCGTGCGCCTTCTCTGCACTGAAACAACCACTCGTCCGATGATCCATGGGATGCGCTCTGTGTGTCTCAGAGTTCATCTGGAGAGCGACGGCATATTGGTTTACTCTGTCCCTCCTCTGTTCCGCCCTTGTGTGTGGGACGGCGGCGCTAGGCACGGTATTGCTCTAAGGAAGTGGGGACTCAAGAGTTCTTCGAGGTCCCCTCATCCAGCCCCTTCGGTTTACAGGAGGAAAGTGTGAGACCAAAGACATAAATCAGTTGACTTGCCCAAGGCCACGCCACTGCCTGGTAGCAGAACAAGTCCCGGGGCCGCCGGGCTCGCTTGGCTGGCCAAGATGTGCAGAAGGGGCCTGAAAGCAGCCGGGCGCGTGGCTGTTAGACAGGCCGCTGCCCGAGAGTGCTCTCCGCCTCTAGAGAAAGGACTGTGAGAGTAAACCTGCAGATGAAAAATGTGATTTATCACTTGGTTTTTTGGGTGTCTGATTTGAGGTTTTGGTTTTGTAAGATTATTCACTTACACAAATGAATACTATGGAAATAGGTTTTACATGAGAATACGTGTATAACCCGGATTGAGTTGCTTGTCAGCTCCCGGAGGGAAAGAGGGAGGGAGGCCACATGAATCCTATACTAAAGATAAAACATTAAAAATAAGTAGGTCTTTTTCAGAAATCAGACAGTATTTGTGACTTGCACCTCCTAAGTTTTTCTGGTTTCCTCATTTTCAGGTTCACCAAATCCCGCAGGGAGACAGACAAGTGAAGCCTCCGAAACCCAAGAGGAGGAAGATTTCCAGATAACATTGAATGTCTTTGTTGATGGTCCAGTATTTATCAAAAGGAACATGCACATATATCTGTCAATAGGTATTGGTATAGCTATGACTATATCAGTATCTGGATCCAGGCAGATCGCTGTCACCACTACCGGGTGCTAAATGAAACAGTGGTACCATTTTTTTTTCTGATCAGGAAGGATACCGAGTGCTGGATAAGCTAATCAAAATCCTTGAAAGATGACAATAACAAGGCATCAAGTGATTACTGAAAACTTTTTTTCTATGATACTAAAATTGTGATTATAAGAAATAGTCCAAATGTTTCTGAGAAATTTTCATTGTGTATATAGATAATACAGAATTTCATGGTGATATCTGAATTGTAAATACTGTACAATATTGTCATGTACAAGCGTACCTGATGCACACTTTATCTTTTATTGTACAAAAAAAATAGTGTACAAAATTCTTTGGTTTCTATTGAGTACACATACCAGAGACTACCAGTGTAAAGTGATAAATAAAAATACAGCCTAAATGCTTTTATATGATAATGTAAAAGATGCTGTTTTTGTATTTAACAGCAGAGAAAAGGCATGATTATGTAATACCTTAATTATGACATACACTTCACACCACTGAGTGTTCATTTATATTGTCTGTTTGGAATGAACCTTGCCTGGAAGTACTGTACTCCATTTCGGGTCTCTGTAGGAGAGTGCAACCTTGCAGATTCCTAAGGGGATGTGGGCTCACAGGTCTAAATTAAGAATTCAAAACTGCAACCATTTGTTGCATATTTTTTTTACCTAAGTTTTAAAGTAGAATAGGTTTTATAAAAAAAAAAATCTTAGATGGACTATTTTATTCAGCCATTTCTGTAGTTAAAATTTCATAGCCACCTGTTGAACTGCATCACTTGTATGATACACCACCATTGACTCTCAAAAACTGTGTTGATGAGCATCCATTATCTGACCTGAGAAGACATCCTGTTTACATACATGGAGGCAAGGGCTCCGTTTCGAAGTCATCATCCGATAAAGACAAAATCCATTTTGATTTTTATAGTAACAGAACCACACATATGTCATCCAATGCTTTTCATATCCATTCTTCAGTATTACTAAACCAGTCATGAAGGTGGCTTACAAAATTATTAGCAGTGGTAATTTTTTATCAGTATTATGTAACATATCAGATTTATTTTATTTAAAGAATTATTTATACCATTAACAGATTCTTATATATATTAATGTGGCTGAAATGTGCAGGTTAAATCTATTAACCAAATTATTTATATTATATTAAGTAAAAAATGTGAAACACAGATGTAGAGAGGAAATAATACACTACAAATATACAAACCTAAAACTGTGAGCCATTGTAAAGTACAAGAAAATTAATAAGAAATGTAGCACAACATAATTTTCCGTCTTCACATTTTTTGTGGTGGTGGTACAACCCCATCTCCCAGGCAGCAAAGCATAGGTTTCACTCCTCCAGCCTGGCCGGGGCGGGGGGAAGGCCTGTTGAGTCGGGGTCCTAAGGAGCTCCTCTCCCTTCGTGCTTGGAACCACCACGTTTTCCTGACCAAATCGCTTGATCCCCCGGTAGAGCCATGCTTACCACATCGCTCTGGCGCTAGCTAGGAGTGCGAGCGAGTAGCGCGTTCGGAGGGGTTCCTGCCCATGCTGCCGGGAACACGGAGACACCGTCACTGAGCATCTTCCAGCATCCTCCTGAGCGCCCCACACTTTAGCTCTGTCACGCCACAGGACCCGCCAGCCCCCCGGGCCGCAGCACACGGCACACGGCACTGCCCCCCGCCGACTCGGGTGTCTCACCCAGCTAGCTCCTGGCTGTTGTCTCCTAGGCCCCCCCTTCCCTCCCCAGCCCTCTCCCGCTCCCCCCAACCTGATGGAATGCAATTAGCTACACTAAGCTACAGTGGCCTGGAGGCAGGAACCCTTCCTTCTGGGGGGTAGGTTCATTTTGTCTTTTCTGTAATGGCGGGGAGCCTTGCCATAGTCCGTCATGCAAACTCATGTGAAGTGATTCTTTGTGTAGTTCAGTTAACACTTTTTGTTACAAGTTGATGTGTTTGTTATGTTTAAACAGTTAATGTTGTCCATTTTCCGTACCAGCCTGCTTTTCTGCTGTTTTGTCTTTCACGGATGTTTTTATTCACAGATTCACCTATGTGTGCGGACACGTGTGGATGTGTGGGAGCGTGTACGTGTGCCTGTGCGGGTGTTGATATTTAGGGCTTTTTGTTTTTCTGTTTTTAAAGTTTTGTTTTTCTGTCCTAAAACTGAGTTTGTATTGACCAACCTTTTTTTTTTGGGGGGGGGGACATTTTAAACTAATTAGGTTTGTACTTTTCTCACCCAATGTATACTTTACATTAGTAGACTATGTAAAGTATTTTTATGCACTTGATTTCATTGGTTAATAATGGCATTGATGTGGGTGCTAGGAATAGTTTGTTTCAGTCCATACAGGTTTTTTTTTTCCTCTTTTAGAGTTTTTATGGTTTCATGTAAGCAGTTAATGTAAATATTGTGAGCATTACAGGTCATGCAGTGCTGTAACATTTTTTAAAATGTTGCACCTACTTTACAATTAAAAAAACTGGTCACTCATACTTGAATTTTGCCCATAGAGCCATTTCTTTCTCTCTGCACTGAAGCATACTATTCATTTTTGACGGAGGCATGCCCTCCTTACTTAGAATATTTTTTGCCTAACAGCCACTCCTTTTTTTTTTTTTTTTTTTAAAGCTAAAGATGGAACCTGATACAAAACAAAAACCTTTTTGTCCCTTTAATGAAAGTAGCATACAAAAGGAACTACAATATGGGGGTTACATCCCTAAGGAGCTCAAGTAGGAGAGCTAAGCCAAAGCTAATCAATTGTTAGATTATTCTGAACAAGTAAAAATCAAACAGCTTTTGCCTTCCAACTTCCGGCTGCTGCCGCTAAAGGTAATTCAGGATTTTCATTTGTTTGAATGAATTTTTTTTCTTATTGCCACTTCTCCATCCCACTATGACTGAAGATGCTAAATTAAGACGAGCACCTGCAGTGTGAAAAGTGCACACACGTTCCTTCATGATGTCATCAGTCTCTTTACCGTTTGCTTCAAACGCCCAATTTTGTATTGCTTATGAACTGAATTTTTCTTATTTTGTCACCAAAACTATTAACATACAAACATGGTCATGCAGGCAGAAGTTGGAGGCTCTGCCAAAGAGCTGCAAACTAATAGTGACTTCCCTCCCCACTTCCACCAAAATCCAATTCCTTTTGAGTGTCAATAAGAACAATGAAACTTCCCCACAAACATCCCTATGGACAATCCCTATTATTTTTCTTTGGGGATCATTCAATTAGCTGCTCCCCTTTCACATTTATGATTTGCCAAAGTTTTCAGTGCTTTCTAAAAAGTCACAAGTAATTTTAAAGTTAGGTATTAAAGGATTTTTTTAAAGAAAGGAAAGGTACTTGGCCAAACAACCCATCCACTACTATGTTTTTATTTTGCCCACTTATGCCAGTGTTGTCAGACATTCGGGAACCATAGCACGATGCATAAGGCAAGTTATGAATGTGTCGCTTGATTTCATTTTTAGATGTTTAAAAAAAAAACAGTTGTCAGAATTTTAATGTTGACTTGATTTCCCACTTGTTTTATAATATGTATTAGCCAAAGAGATAACAACGATAATACCTATTCGTTAAAGTCCCCAAAATTATTATTGTTAAATTAGTGAACCAGGAGACATTATATTGAGCTCAAGTACAAACTTTTGGTAAGAGTAAGAAGTCTATTATGGAAAAAAATATATCAAAATTATCATCAAATATTTTTAGAAATCTGTTCATAATATTCATCTTTATTTTCAAATATATGGCTATGCATTCACAAATACACTATGTGTGTACCTTGAGAAATCCTTTTGAAACCTGGAAATGACTATCAAATACATTATTGTAATATAGATGAAGAGATGTCTATAAATTACAAAATTTTGTGCCCAGGTGACTTCATAATACACAAGTGCATTTTATAGTAACATGCATTTATGTATTGGGTATTATAAATACACAGTCTTGTCTTTTTAGGAGAATAGTTTGCACCATCATACCTACATTTAAATTTTAAGTAGGTTAGTCCAAAAGAGCACACAGTCTGAGAAAATTATTTGAAAAAACAAATACATTTTTTTTGGATGGAAGAGGAAATGTTATGCAAAATAACCATAGAAAGTATAAAATACCTGGTTGCCCACATGCCATGACACACACACAGGAACTATACAAATACCACCATGAAAGAATCTTTTCTTTTTTTCTTTTTAAACCCTTACCTTCTCTCAGAATGGATAATAAGCATTGCTTCTAAGAGAGAAGAGCAAAAAGGGCCAGGCAGCTTGGGCCAAGGGACCCACACAGGGTCACACAGCTTGGGAGTATTGAGGCCAGATCCGAACCAACAAATACATTTTTAAATTAACTGAAACCCTTTTTCAAAAGAATTTTCATTGATAACCCACAAAAATGGGTACTTCTTACAATTAGATATTTTGATACTAGGAATTAATCCTCAAGGATAAGATGCCACCCAAATAGAATCTTTCCCAATATGAAGACATATGTGTTTTCTCTCGTGTTGTTCCTTCTGTGTCAGCTAACTTTAGGGAGGAAATCCTGCCTAACATTTGATTACATTTGACTTTCCACACACCTTGGAAAGCACTGCTTGGATTAATAGGACCTGAAAGCTGCAACTTAAAGTTGCTCAGGAGGGACATCTTAACAGACTCAGTTATAAGCAGAGAAGGGGAGCATATGGCCAAGCAAAGCAGAGTGATATTTGGCAACCTGTCGATAAAAATCCTGTGCATTGAAGAGGTGCCAAAGATACACATCTCTCTCTGCAGTAGAGGGAACCCTGCATTAGCTTCACATTCATAACAAACATCCTTGATGTTTCTGATAACAAAATCAAGTTGAATCATGCATATGAGAATGCCCGGTGACGAATCAAAGGTGAGTTTTCTGATGATGCAAGGCTGAAAATTTGAGAGAAGACTGAAAGATGACTTCGGATGATGAAGAAGATTCAGGTACCGTAAGTTTTCTAAATAAATCTTCTTTCCTTTTGGAATGAGATATTTAATTCATTTTATAATATATGTCCACACTAATAATAAGTTAACTACAGAGGTCTTACTCAAACTTCAAAACTGCTTGCATGTACATACACCAAGAAAAAAAAAAGTCTCATTTCAGGCATCTGGATTTTAAAATATATACTGTTTTCACATAACTCAAGAAATGGGGAAAAAAAAAGCATTCCATTGACCACCATAATTCTTCATACAACATCTGATCAGAATATTCCAACAGAATAGAGGCATTGCCAAGAAATCAAATTTCCCATCAACCAGATTTAGGAAGTAAAGGAGCAATTTTGCCTTGATAAAAAGTTAGGAAATTCTAAATATTTTCTCAATTGTCCTTTCCATTTATAAAGAAGTTATCTAAAGCAAAGCAAAAACATTGAAATATATAGTTAAACATACAGCATATATGGTAGCCATGATGTCTGTTGGATATCTTACTCAGGAGTAATACAAAATTTTGAAGGGCTTGTTTAAAGAGCAGTCTTGAGTTAGAAATCAGAATCTAGGTAAAAATGATAAAATGATTAGGATTATATGGCCTAGAGCAGTGATGGTGAACCTTTTTGAGATGGAGTGCCATGCCTCAGCCCCCCCCCCCCTCAAGAGACCGTGTTATGCTCCTCCCCCACCAAGAGTGCTGAGGGAGAAAGCACTCCCATTGGGCTGCTGGGCAGAGGGGCGGCAGGTGGGGGGTGAAAAAATGTCATGCAGGGCAGAGGGGGAGGGGAGCAGCTCCACCTGAGTCCCTCTACCTTTCCAGTAATGAACTCTGTGGGAGGGGTAGCTGCATACCCACCGAGAGCACTCTGCATGCCCTCTTTGGCACCTGTGCCATGGGTGCACCATCACTTGTAGAATAATGTCATTCATCAAAGTGCAGCTATATCCTAAATTGGACTTGGAAGGTCCAAACAATAATGTATATCTGTTGTTCAGGCATCATCAGACATCCCTTATATTGGGAGATATATACATATATGTACATAGGGTTTTTTTCTGATTTTGATGATTTATAGGCTACTCCCATTTTTCTTAATGATTAATATACTTGAAGAATGGGAGCTGCTAAGTGGCTCAGTGGAAAGAGAACCAGGCCTAGAGACAGGAGTTGCTGGGTTGAAATCTGGCTGCAGACATTTCCTAGCTGTGTGACCCTGAGCAAATCACTTTACCCTCATTACCTAGCCTTTACTGCGCTTTTGCCTTCAAACCAATATTCTAAGAAAGAAAAGGGTTTGTTTTTGGTTGTTTAAAAAAAAAAAGGTAAATGGAGCATATTTGTCAATATTAATATAGTCCAGTTTCATTGTCAGTGCCAGAGGAACCACTTCAATTCCAAATATGTTATACAAGGAATATGAAGTCAGGGCAAGAAGCTGGGCCAGCCAAACCAAGTATACACTAAGGAAAATTGTGCTGGAAATTACTTCATCTTAAAAACATTAAGAGATTGCTTTTTAGAAGATTCCTCAGTGACAAAAGGCCCCCCAAAAAAACTGAGGAGAAAAACAGATATTACTACTTAGAAAAGGCATTTGAGGATATGTCAATAATTACCATCCAATGTATCTACTTTCTCATCTTTAAAAAGTTATGATAACGAACTACACATTTTGTCCTGGATTAAAAAATAAGAGGACACTAGGCTTTTGCCAAAAAATTTCACAGTTAGACAACATCTCTAAAGTCACAAAATTGACTAACAGGTGCAGAGAACACAAAATTCCATTTTTGTTTTTGTTTATATGATACTATTAGTAGAGCAAGACAGATGCAGCCTTTAAAAGTTTTGTTTCAATAAGAAGACATGTTAAAATTCTTAGTAAATGCAGCCAGAAAAGTAAATTCACAATCATCTGATTATTAACTTGAAGGATGATATAAAACAGGAGATTTATGCCCACCAAGTGTTCATGCTCATCATAAAGGATGTTCAATGCAAAAGCAAAAGAGATTTCCTCTAGGTGGTGAAATCCTCCAGATAGTCTCCTTTTTTTTTATCATATGCTCGTTTCCTCAAGCCCTAAGATATCAAAAGCTCTTTTCATTGTGATTCATGATTATTCAAAAGAAATTGTCCTAATCCAGAAAGTGTTAAATGGAGGGAAAGTGACTATGAGATGCAGTTGGAAGGCCAGTCCAGCGAGCTAGTCCATCACTATAGATATTTGGTCAGGCACTAGAAGTGTAGGCAATAAAGTGAGCCCAGAACTGAATAGGAAGTAGTAGTCTCGATTGCATTTGGAATATTGTTCAGCACTTTTAGCAAACCTGAACTCCGGGACTGTCATTCTTTGGATTTGTCTGGACCCAGAACAGAACCTGGCACTTTAAGAAATGCTTGTTGACTGATTTATTAAGCCTCTCCCCAACACAAAGGCCCATCTTCTTAACCTAACTGTTGCTGTGATATGATTATAAATATTGGCATACTACAGTCTCTGAAGAAGCAGAATTGCAGATGAGCCAGAGTTCAATGGAAAGATTCAAGGAGGATGCAAGTCGTCCCCAATTTCTAAAAGTGACTACTTTTGTACAAGAAGTGCCATAAAACAAAAGAAAATGTGATATGAAAAAGAGATAAGCCATTTAACCAAAGTGGAAGATAACAAGTGGATGCCCTCTGTACTCCACTGATGCCCCCAAAACATAAAAACATCTAGAAGACCTCCAACACGTTCATCAGGTAGATCCTCACAAGGATGGACAAGATCATGGAGCTGCACACATTGTGAATTGCAGAGAATAAGAAGGTATGGATACATTGTGATCCGCATAGTGGCAAGAACAGTCATACAGAGGAGATCACAAGAGCCATTGAATCATTGAAAACCCTTCCCTTCAACAGTGTTTTGCAAACAGCAGGCACTCAAGTTGGTATTGATAATGATGATAATGATGACACAAGGAAATGGACTTTAAATTGTTGCTTGAAAGAGTGGTATTTGAAAAAGGCAACTTTCTGGCAGTGAAAATTGTTAAAATTTTAGGAAGAGTCACCAATGAATTTGTTTCCCTTATAAGCCTGGGAATATGGAACAAAAACTCATCTTTCTCAGTGTCACTGAGAAGGAAAAAATCCTTCCTGGTTTGTCTTCTGTTCAAAATGCTCTTCCACCATAATTAAGTTTTCCTTTTCACTAGCCTAAGAAATAAGCAGTGTATTTCTCACTTGACAAAGGAGGAAAATAAAAGCCCAAGAATTTAAAAGACTTGCTCCATGTCCTTCACCAGACGGGCAACATATCCAAAGATAGAACTCAGGAGCTTCTAGATCTGTTATTCCTGATACTTTCAACTATAAGGACACCTTTTTAACATAATAAAGTTTTGTAGACACATACACACACATAGCATCTGATAAACCTCCCTGCAAAAGCTCTGGGTCCTAAAAGGAATCTGCCACCCACAAATTAGGATTCAGCCTCTTGTCCAACTCTAGTGTCTAGCTAAACCAACAGAGAGGCTCAGAGGCTTGAAAAAGCAGATATGATGTGCCCAAAAAACAAAAACTGGGCTAGTTGAAAATACATGGGGCTAGAAATTAGGATCCTGGTTACTCTTCCTAGCCCACCAGTACTAACTCTGTGACTTAAGGCAAGTCAGTAACCTGTGGCCCTCTGTTCTCCCGTAACAGACAGAAGGAAAATACATACTCTACCATGAAGAGGACCGGCCCTATGTGTAAGTAAGATAGATGATAAGATTTGCAGCTCACCAAGATGGTACGAGAAGTTTAGAGGAGCAAAAGTTCACTTCTAAGTTAGATGCTTCAGGACAGAGATTGCATCTGAAATGGACTTTGAAGGATAAACAAAATTTTAACAATCTCCAACTTTAGCCAAATGGGATTTGTAATATTTGTAAAAAGCATATAATAGATGCTACCTAAATGCTTATTCCTTCCCCTTCCTCAATTTAATCTTAAGCAGTGGCTTCCTCGGTCAAATATGATAGCTTCAGGAAATTCTTAATGATTTAAAAAAAATTTTCTTAAACCCTTACCTTCCATCTTGGAGTCAATACTGTGTATTGGCTCCAAGGCAGAAGAGCGGTAAGGGCTAGGCCATGGGGGTCAAGTGACTTGCCCAGGGTCACACAGCTAGGAAGTGTCTGAGGCCATATTTAAACCCAGGACCTCCCGTCTCTAGGCCTGACTCTTGATCCACTGAGCTACCCAGCTGCCCCCTTAATGATTTTATAGGAAGGACAGCACTCTACTTCTGGTCCAACTATTATCTGGAATCAGTGGGTTATTTCAGAAATCAATATGTCTATCGGAAATACTCAATTGTATTTTGGATTTCTCAGCCACAGATCATTTGACTGAACAGGCTAGCATCAGGGTGAGAGGGAGACTTTCAAGAATAAGAAGAAATCAAAGCTTTGAAGTAAAACATGAACTTACTTCATAGTCCTGGAAAGCTAGAAAGGACTTTTCTCCTTTCAGTATTTGCTTCACGGGGTCGCTCCAAACAAGGGAATATCATAGATGGGTTCTACATTCTCCTAGAAGAGAACACGGTGCCTTTAAAGAAAGCTAGCAGGGAATTGTTCATGACAGCTTAGAAATGAAGTTTGCCCGTAATGCCTATTCACTGTTTGTCAGCACCTGTCACTTCCTATATATATAGATGATAAAAGGTGTCCTTCCAGCCTTTAAAGAGGAACTGAGTGCCTAAAGAATGGGAGTAGAATTTATGGTAATGCACACACATATGTTCACACATATATATATATGCTTACATTTGTGGGGGGGATCCATACATGTAACTCAACCGGTGCAGAAACACCTTTTCCAAAAATTCCATAAATGCAAATGAGCAATTCCTTAAATATAACAAATTTTTGAACAGTTATGCTTGCTCATGGTCCAGGGCCACTATTTGTCCAAGGCAGGCCTTGATGCCAGGTCTTCCTGACTGGCCAGCCCTCTGTCCACTACTCCCATGTTGGTGAACCTATGGCGCATGGTGCTGGAGGGGGCTGCTCCGCTTCCCCTCTCCACCCAGGCTGAGGACATTTCTCAGATGCCCTGTCCCTCTGTCCAGCAGCCCAATGGGAACTCTTCTTCCCCCACCTGGCTGGGTTAAAGTGTGAGGTAGGCACTTGGTCTCTAAAAGGTTCACCATCACTTTGCTACTATATGATATATTCCAATCATTTAACACTCAATTCTCCACTTTTCCTAGTATTTTGCAGCCACAAAGGTCAAACTGTGGAAGGAACTTCAGTGAACACAGAATCTCCTGGGGTCATGGGAGACAGTCGGTCCCCAGAAGAGAAGGCAGGCTGATGGGAAGATGCTTTAATTCTTGAATGCAAAATACAAGGCCATATTTCCTTCTAAGAGGAAGCCTCAGCAGATCCCTTGAACCATCCTGTATAAAAGAAAGCACAAGAAGGGAGAGAAGAAATTCAAAAGAAAATATCTCAATGCCTGAACAAGTTATAGCATATGAATTTAATAGTATATTATGGTGCTGTTAGAAATAATGCATTTAGACAACCTGAGAAAAATCTAGGAAGATATGAACTGGTAAAAGGAATAGAACTGGGAAAACAATTTATACAGTAGCACCACCATAAAGACAAAACAATTGGAAAACTTGAGAACCAATCCATGCAATGACTAACCATAATTCCAAAACAGGCAGCCTTTTTGCTGAAAGACAAGTGATGGGCTCAAAATGCAAAATAATGTTTTTTTGGACAGGCCCAAAGTGAGAATTTGTTTTGCTCGACTGTGCATCCTCGTTACAGAGGTTCTTTTTAATAAGGGAAAAGGTAGAAAAACATAAAAGTATGTTTGTTCATTGAAAAAAAGAAGAAAAATATGAGGGGCTATCAAATTCCTGGGGCACAACAGCATTGTACTTCTTAGTGTAAGGACACCAAAAACCTAAAGTCTGAAAAGTCCATGTGAATAAGCCATCAGGATCACCAAGGAGGCAAAAAAGGCTAAGCACATGACCAAAGAACTCCCAGCACATTCCAAAAAGGCAGGAACAGCACGCAAACATTTTTTTGCCTCAAGCTGGTGGAAAATCCTAAGTTGTTTATGAGTTGCCTGAATAAACAGTTTTAAATAACTATAAAAATAATCATTAACAATCCAAACTGACATAACACTTTTAAGTTTTGCAAAGCACCTTATTCATTATTTCATAGAGAATGAAGTGAAGGCACCAAAAAGATGCCTAAAGACCCTTCACTGTACCATGAAGACCAAATTCGAACTTTGGGGTACAGTTGATTGAATTATGGGGAGTTGAAATTGAGTTGAATGTATTATTTTTGAATGTACACTAATATGCCAATAGGGGACTGCCCCCAAATTGGTTTTTTGTCAATGCGGCTAGTTTTAACCATTTGTTTATCCATTTCTTTTATCCCCCAAATTCCTAAATTTTAGAAGTTGTCTATGTTTACAGATCCAGCGAAGAAAAAGGGCCAACCTCTTTTTTGCTGGATCTCAGGGGGAAATGTTTGTTTTGAATTCAGGGAAGTGATATTTGGAAGTGTCTAGCAGACTCCCTATGGACACGTGGGGACTTTGAGACTACATTACCCATGATTCCAATGGGTCTTAGGGCATGGGGACGTCAAAGGTCCCCAGGCAGGGGGTGCAGTTTAAGTTTAGAGGAGGGCCTAGAGAAGGCCTTTTGGTCTTCCTGAAGAGCTGGCTGGCATGAGGGAGAGAGGATGTACTCCAGCGGTAAAATTAAAAGATAGGCGCGGTCACATATATATTTTACCAACATGGCCATGGTTTTAATTAAAATACTAATTTATCTTATATCAGTCTTTATCATTTTTAATCTTAACAGAAGGAAGCATTCCTGAAGAGTCTTAGTGTCTAATGATGAGAAAAGAAGAGACTCTTCTGGTCACTCTGCAAAACAAAAGAAGGGGTAGCTAAGTGGTGCAGTGGATAGATGGGGTCAAATTTGACCTCAGACACTTCCTCGCTGTGTGACTCTGGGCAAATCACTTAACTTAACCCCCATGACCTAGCCCTTACCATTTTTCTGCCTTGGAACCAATACACAGCATTGACTCTAAGACACAAGGTAAGGGTTTTAAAAAGAAAAGGAAAAGATCCAAATTTCTATAGATTTGAGGCCCAAATGCACCAGTAGGCTTTAGATGGAAATAGGAAAAGATTCTGTCACCCTCCTGAGAATCATACCCAGCTGCCCTTCTGCCCCCTTGGATAGCCGCCTAGCACCCATCAATATTCTTGATGGTCTAGTGAATGGTGTTCCCTAGGGCTTCTTCCACCGAACTGACAGCGCATGACCAGGCTCATTCGGGGCCTCTTCACCCTCGGAAATACCCCAGACATTCTAGAATGGCCCGTCAGGGGCCTGGAAAAAAGACCCACGAAACTCAAGCCTGAGATCCCCAAATAAACGAATCAGCCCAGATGATTTTTTTGTGTTGTTGAGTCATTTCAGACGCGTCTGGCTCTCGGTGACTCCATCTGGGGTTTTCTTGCCCCAGAAATCCAGAGATGCCGTTTCCTTCTCCAGGTCATCTGACAAATGAGGAAATTCAAGCCAACAAGGTGAAGTGTCCTGCCCTAGGTCACGCGGCAAAAAAAGTGTCTGGGGCCAAATTTTAAACTGGGGTGGGGGGGGTGGGGTTGGGAGGGGCGGAGAGATAAGTTTGTGACTTTCGGCCCCTTCCACTGAGCCACCTACCGGCCCTGGGTGTAAATGTTACTTTAGACCAGGGCCGAGGTCCGGTGCCACGTCATCTGGGACCTCAGTTTCCACATCTGTAAAATAAGAGACAAAATGGCTTCTGGGGGCCTCTGCAGCTCTAAAACTATAATCCTAACCTGAGACTATACCCCGCAAAAACTGAAGGAAGGAGCGTTTAGAACCGCGCCTGCGCCAAAATAAAGTGCTTTATCCAATAGGCTGCGAGCATGCATTCAACAGAACTGGCTGCAGGGCACCTTACAAAGCTGCTTGGGCAAAGTCCACAGATGCGGATCCCCCGGAAGATGTTCCAGGAGTAGTGCCGTATAGCTACATCTTCCCTAAAAAGGGCAAAAGTTACTACCTCATGCCGACAGTAAGCTAAATAGCCAATTGACTTTTGGGGTGGGTGGAGCCTAGCCATTACCTATCTTAGAAACTGAGCTTTGGGGGAAACTTGAATGATGTCAAAGCACTTTAATAGTGGCAACAGGTTTTAAAACCCAGAACCTTGAGCAGCATAATGGCCTCTTCTTCTAAAACTTGTTTCCTGGCCCTGAGATGTCTATAAATGACCACGTCTTGGTTTCCCATTCTTTCCATGTTCTTTTTTTCCCCTTTTTCCTTTTTTCCTCCCAATTTCAATGAAGATCCTAAGCAAAAAGAAAAGAATGGTCCTCACTAAAAGCCACTGGCAGTGGCACTGATGTTGGGTATTTGCAATCAGGGGTCCCAACCTATTTTGACTTCAATTCCTGAACTTTCCATTGTCACATGTTTAAAGCAAAGTGATCTGATAACAGTATAATCAAATCCAATGGTAGAAATTCATTCATCGATGAGGTGAGAGTGAAGTGAGAACCATTGGGAGCAAAAAAAAAAAAAAACCAACCAGTTCTGAAATAAAGGGAAATGCCTAACCATAACCTAATTATTCTTTTTTTTTTTTTTGATTAAGAATCTGATGTTCTGCTATTTCTTGCTTCATTTCCTTCATGAGTTTTTTCTTACACATGTGATATACATCTTTCCAACACGAGGAATAGGGAAATTTGTATTGCATAGCAATGCTGGAATAACCTAAATCAGATTGTTTGCCTCCTGTGGAAAAAAGGAAAAGAGGGAAGGAGAGAATTTGGTTTGCAAAAGGTCAGAAAGCAATTGTTAAATTGTTTTTACATGTAATCTAAAAAAAAAAAAACCAATAAAAGAAATGAGTTGGGGGAAGTGGTGGAGTGGTAATGATAAAAAATGGAAACTCGATGTGGGGGAAAGAATCTTATGTATATATACATTTATGTTAATAAATTCAAAAGTGGCCATTTAGAAACCCCTGTTATAAATGGCAGAATGAGTAATTGGTAAAAAAGAATGAGTCAGGGGCAGCTAGGTGGCTCAGTGGATTGAGAGCCAAGTCTAGAGACGGGAGATCCTGGGTTCAAATTTCAGCCTTCCCCGCTGTGTAACCCTGGGCAAATCACTTAATCCCCATTGCCTAGCCCTGACTGCTCTTCTGCCTTAGAACTAGTATACAGTATTGAGTCTAAGACAGAAGGTAAGAGTTTTCTTCTTTAAAAAAAAAAAAAAAAAAAAAAAAGACAATCAACCTAGTTGAGCAGAAATTACCACATTCCCTTTCAAAAAATTTTGTTCCCTTTAATCCTAGTTGAAAAGAACCTCAGTGGCCTTCTAGTTCCAACATGACCATGAATCCTCTCTATAATATTCCCAATGAGAAGTCACTCATTCTTCACTTGAAAACATCTAATGATGGGGAATCTATCCCCTCCCAAAGCCCATTCCAATTCTGAAAAGCTCTAATTGTTAGTAAATCTTTTCCTCACATTGAGCTTAACTCAATGTTTCTGATGTGTCCCTCCACATTGTTCCTACTGCTCCACATGGAGGCCAAGCAGAATAAGATCTCCAGGTGGTGGCCATTCAAATACTTGAAGACAGCTCTCACTTCTCTCTCAAAGACTCCCCTTTTCCAGGACCTTTTATTTTAAGATCTTAATCATATATTATTATTCAGTCATTCCTCTATTGATTGACATCCCTTCAATTTCCAATTCTTTGCCAACCACAAAAAGAAAAGCTATAAATATTTTCGTACAAATAGGTCCTTGCCCCCCCCCCCCACTTTTTTATTTCTTCAGGATACAGACCTGGTAGTGGTATTATTGGATCAAACGGTATGGACAGTTTTATAACCCTTTGGACGTAGTTCCAAATTTCTCTCCAGAATGGTTGGATCAGTTCACAACTCCACCATCAATGGATTAGTGTCCCAGTTTTCCCATGTCCCCTGCAATATCTATCATTTTCCTTTACTGTCATATTAGCCAATAGAATCCAGGTGAAGTGGTACCCCAGAGATGTTTTAATTTGCATTTCTTTAATCAATAGTGTCTTAGAACATTTTTTTCATGCTATAGATAGCTTTGATTCTTCATCTGAGAACTACTTGTTTATATTTTTATATCCTTTTATCATTTATCAATTGAGGAATTGAACAAAGCTGCTACTGCCACTGCCACCCGATCCTGTCCAATTAGTTTCTCTCCTCCAGGATCTTTAAATGGCCTCATATGACATGATCTCTGACTCTCATGATCTTGGTTGCCTTCCTCTGGACTTTTTTCCACCTTGGCATTGACATTCTTCAAATACCAATACACCAAACTAATCTTAATACTTCAGCTGTACAGAGAATTTTTTAGTGAACTGCAAACTCAAAATGAGTCAACAGTATATAATACAAGCCAAAAAAGCTAATACAATATTAGGCTGCATTAAAGGAACCCTCATGTCCAGATGGGGTCTGCTATATAGCATAGTGAATATGGAGTCTGGAGTCAGGAAGATATGAGTTCAAATCTAGCCTCAGACACTTGCTAGCTGTGTGACCTAGGACAAGTCACTTGACCCTGTTTGTCTCAGTTTCCTCATCAATCAAATGAGTTGGAGGAGAAAATGGCAAAAACACTCCAATGTCTTTGCCAAGAAAACTTCATGGGCAAAGTCCATGGGATCTCATAGAGTTGAACAGGACTGAACTACTAAACAAAAGCAACAACAACGTGTCCAGATGAAGGATTTACTGTTCCCTAGTCAGACTACATCTGTCAATCAGTCAACAAGCATTTATTAAGTGCCGGGCACTGTGCTAAGCACTGAGAATACAGCAAGAGACAAAAGACAGTCCCTGCCTTCAAAGAGCTCACAGTCTAATGAGGGAGACAAAAAGGAGGCATAATGACGGTCCTCAAGGACTGGAAAAACTATTTTGTGGAAGAAGGAATTGTAGACTTTGTTCTATTACTCTTGTTGGCCCAAGAGCACAAGTTGCTAAGAGATTTGGGCTTGATGTGGGGAGAATCTTTCTTGTAATTAGAGATATCCAAAAATAAAATGGGCTGCCTCTGTAGAAAATGGCTTTTTCATTACTGAACATTCTCGAGTTGGAGACTGTAATATTTTATTTATCAATGATGTTATAGAAGAAATTCTTGGTCAGGTACAGTCTGGACTAGCTGGCCTCTAAGGCCCCTTTAAATTTTATACATCTGTGAAGTAAGAATCTGAAATATAAAGCTAAATCTTGATCTGTTTTGGGGGGACCCTTGCTTTCTTAACCTAGTATTGATAAGACCCTGGGGAGGTTGGGTCTATGGATAGTTCTGGGGTGGTCGTGGGGAGTTTGTGAACTTGGATGGGGAAAAAATTTACATCTTTATTTTCACTAACCTCTAACTGAAATTTAACAATTCCTTGTATTAAAAAAATTTTTTAATTCAAACAAGAAGGGTCCATAGGCTTCACCAGTCTGTCAAAGGGTCCCGTGACACAAAAACGATGAAGAATTCCTGAGCTCAGGCATCCCCTTTTTCTTGATCATAAATCTTTTGATATCACAACCCAATTGTAGAACCAGTGTTGGGACTCACTGGGACATGACCTTATTCTAAAAATGCCTATTCATCTAAGAGCTTTGAAGCTGCTAAATGCCCCAACACAAATAGAGAGCACAGTCATGCATGAAATGTGTGGGGAGGTAGGAGAGAAGACTGAGCAGGCTCATGATGGTATGCGGCTTCGCAATAGCAAGTTATACTTGAAGTTCGGTGGAGGTAGCCTGAGCAAATAAAGACTTGACTGACTAATCAACGCTCATTTGGGGAGGTCTCTTGCTTATGTGCTTGAGATTTCAGTTGTCACAAAAAAAAAAGTCAAAAATGAGTCCTCAGACTAGTAATTGAAGAGCCAAGTGAAAGGCTTAGCCAGTAGATTTTTGTTATATTCCTCTAAAAAAAAAAAGTTATGGAAAGGCCTTGAGCGCTTAGTCGAAAAATTGTATCCCAATGCATTCTAAGCCATGTGACTGATATGCTCTGTTGCCAACATTTCTGGCAAGAATTTTACATTAGAGAACGATATGTGCTGTCAATATTTACTCCTGAGCCAGGTCAGGATGAATGCTGTGATTTAAACTGAGGAACAAGTAGGGCCCAGGAGGACAGCCAAAAAGGAGGGGACAAGTTGGAATTGGAGAAGAAAATGTTTAGTCTAGCCCAATGATCAAACCAGAACTTTTTTTTTTTACATTTTTTTTTTTATAATTTTTTTTTTATTTTAAACCCTTAACTTCTGTGTATTGACTTATAGGTGGAAGAGTGGTAAGGGTAGGCAATGGGGGTCAAGTGACTTGCCCAGGGTCACACAGCTGGGAAGTGTCTGAGGCCAGATTTGAACCTAGGACCTCCCGTCTCTAGGCCTGGCTCTCAACCCACTGAGCTACCCAGCTGCCCCCCAAACCAGAACTTTTTGTGGTCCCTGGGAAGGAGGGATTCTTTATCACCGCACTATTTGACACTTTGCTTTCCTCTTTCTCTGCATCTATGTGTCTATCTCTTATCCCACCATATGTCTAAGTGTCTGTTTCTCTATCTTTTCTCTTTTAATTCTTCTGTTTTTGACTCTGTCATCTCTGTTCTAATTCATTTCCCCCCACTGTTTCTTTCTCACTATCTTTGTCTTCCTTTGTGCCTCTCAGTATCTTATTCAGATTGTCTCTTAATTTCCCACCCATTCTTCTTCCACTCCCTTTCTTCTTCTTCTTTTCCCTAAGCCTTGAGCCAACAAGTGGTATTTGTGGCATCATCTGAACCTGGGCAAAAAACATTGCTTCATCCCCCAAAGATCACCAGAAACCAAGGAATGGGTATAGAATCCATGATGAGAAACTCCTTAAGCATGAATGTCATGGACAGCAGACCCCACCCCCATGAATGGAAGCTCCCAAGAGCAAGCTAGCCACCTAAAAGACCTTCAGATATCTTCTAAAGTCTGGCTGGTGTGTGTGTCAAACAGCTCAAAAGCAACAAGCCTGCTATAAGCTGATTTGTTGCCACACACAGAAAGATCGCTTTATGCCCAGCTTTTGTATATACTCTCACTCTTCTAGGTAAGAGGGGCCAACCACAGACAAAACCGTGAATCCAAGATGTGGACTTCATCATCCTCTTCTTCTTTCTGCATCTTACCACTCCCACCCCCAATGGCAATGTTTTCCCATCCTTCAGGTGTTCAGTCTCCTCCATTCTTTAATACACCCCTCATAAAGCAGGAACATGCTGGTATCTATCTAACGAAGGGTACAGTGATTTAAAGATAAAATAATTCTTCCAGGATCACCTCCAGTAAATCAACAGAAGACCTGACCCATTCTTCTCCCCTTGAGTTTCCAGATGCATGTGTAAGGTTAAGATTCAGCCTGGATCATTACCTGAACTTTCCTTTTTTTAAACCCTTATGTTCCACTTGGACTCAATGTTGTGTACTGGTTCCAGGGCAGAAGAGTATAAGGGCTAGGCAATGAGTCACACAGCCAGAAAGTGTGATGCCAAATTTGAACCCAGGACTTCCCATCTCTATGCTTGGCTCTATCCACTGAGCCACCTAGCTGCCCCTTTAATCCTTTTTGAAGTAAGTGAAAGGGAAATATGCCCCGATACATGTATTATGTGACTATCAGATGGGAATGTGGCCACAGCCAGGTAGGAAGTCTATTCCGACTGGCTGAGAGGCTCGGTCGTGCCTTCCTGGGAGAGGGCCTATACAAAATTATGAGGCTGGTTGAAATCACAGATATAAGAGTTAGAGGGTATTTGAGTGCCTGGCAGCATAGGAAAGAGAGTGTTCCAGATCTGAGCTAGAATTACTTGGGAATAGGGAAAGCTGCCTCCTCCTCCTCCTCCTCCTCCTCCTCCTCATCTTTCTCCTCTCAGGGGAATTCTGGGAAGATGACATCGTAGAAGCAGCAAGGCTCCAGACCTCCATAAAGCCCTTCACCACCAATCAAGGACAAAGGGCTCCAAGGGAATAGAAAACCAAATCTGACAATACAACAGAGCTGGGGGATCCTCCAACTAAACCCAACTTAAAAGGTCCTCAGAAAAAAAGAGAAAAAAAAGCCTGAATTCTTGTAACTGTACAGTGGGAAGGGGAAGGAGGAAGATCCCGGATCCCCTCCTCCACCTAAAGTGCTGAGTCTCCAGTGGATCCTGGAATCTCTGGGTGAGCTAGTTTGCTAGTCCGAGGGAATGCCTTGCTGGCACAGCAGTGCCAAACTCAAGGCTCTGATCACGGACAGCAGGGAGGCTTCTGGAGGGGAAACCCAGAGAGGGTGAACATTCGCTCAATCTTGTGCTGCCTCCCCACCCCCCTTCTCTGGAGGTTTTGACCTCAGGACACTTCAGAGCTGTGCAGATCAACCCCGCCTAGATTAATCCTATCAATACCACACACAGGAGTCTTCAGAGGGCAGGGAAGAAAGAAGGAAAAAATATGAGTAAACAACAGAAAAAGAAAGAAAAAAGAAACCACAATTGACAGCTTCTATCCAGAAATTGAACAAAAAGCAAATGGATGAGAAGAAGATAAAGGAACACCAAGAAAAACATAGAAACTTCAGTGAAATAGACACAGGCTTTGGAAGAACTTCAAATTCAATTAACTCAAGAACTCAAGAGGATGGAAGGAAGAGAATTTAGATTGCAAATGGCCAGAAAACAAATTATTTCTACATGTAATTGGGGAAAAAATAATTTTAAAAGATCAAAATGCACAGAGTTGGGAAATTTCAACTGAGACCAAAAGACTCAGAACTCTAGATATGCCTGAGCAGTAAAGGAATCCCACTTAAGAGGAATGGGACGATCAAAAAGGAGAAGTGGACGAGTCAGGCTAGTCCAACAGGTGACTCCCAACTTCATACCCTCTAGAAGCTAGGAGTACAGTCATTCAAAATATGAGTGGGAACAAAACCATAACACTTCATTGCTTCTATTATTCCCCCCTTATAACGCTGGTAAGTAGAAGGGGAGAGTTTGTCCCTAACAATGGAAAACAGTAAGAAATGAAGGGAGCCTAGCATAACTAAATTTCAAAAAAAAAAATTTTAAGTAGTTTTGAGGCACCCACCTAAAACAGTGGATAGAGCACCAGACCTGGAGTCAGGAGGACGTGGATTCAAATCTGACCTCAGATACTTCCTGGTCAGGTCACTTAACCCCGATTGCCTCACTCTTATGGCTATTCTGCCTTGGAACCAATATTTAATATTGATTCCAAGATGGAAGTTAAGGGTTTAAAAAAAAAAAAAAAGGCAAGCATCTTCAAAAATACTTGGGACCAGTTTGAAAAATAGATCAATGGAACAGACTAGAAAAGCAAGCAATAGTGTAGAAAGTGCTTACAGCATTGAAATATCAAAGTATAAAAGGAATCTGCCAAGACCCAGACTCTGTGGAACTACCCTGAAGTTTCTAATCTATCCCATATTACAGTCACTTGGGTTTTAGCTTCACCATTCCAATTTATCCCGGCCTGGGATGAGAACCTTGGCAACTGCTTCCCTCCTGGCCCCAGATCAGAATAGCATTTCAAGCTGATTTGGGGATTTTTCCACTTGAGCTCTCTAGATCTCTTCCACTGGTCCCTTCTTTAACCTCAATCAGGAAGCTTTCTGAAGGCATGCTAGGACTGTGGAGTGCCCCATCCCCTTCCCACTCCTGCACTAAGAGGACATGATAGACAGAGTGCTAGCCTTGGACAAGAACACCTGCATTTAAATCCTGACTCAGACACTGAGAAGCTGTGTGGCCCTAGACAAATTGCTTCACCTAATTCAGTCTCAGTCTCCTCATCTATGAAATGGGGATAATAATGCCTACATCACAGAGCTGTTGTAAAGACTGAATAATCTATGTAAAACGCTTTAAAAATCTTATGGAATAAACAAGGACCACAGGATTTTGAGCTCCAAGGGGACCTTAGAAACGATTTCAAATTCCTCACCTTACTTTTCACATTTCTGTACCCCAGTGAAATTCTGCTCATGTCTCACGGTGACTTATATATGAACCCAGATTCTTTTTTTTTTAATGGTTATTGATCAGCCTTTTGTTTTTACACTATAGACGTTTCTAAATATAAATGCTGAGCTCCCTTTATCCCATGTTCTTGAAGGCTACACCAATGGGGATCATGGGATCTTTCAGATTGGAGGAGCTGAGTTCAAATTCCACCTCTGAACTTACTATCTCACCTGACATTGGGAAATCACTTCACTTCCCTAGGTTTCAGGGAGATTGAGTTTTCTCAACTGTCCTACGAAGGAGCTGGATTAGAGGACCTCTATAGGTCCACCCCCCTCCTTGACTTCTCAGTCCTGCCAAGCTGAAAATGCTTTGACTATGAGGCAAGTGCCCAGGGACCTCAAGTCTGCTGTCTGAGGACTAATCTGCCTAAAATCAGAGAGTTTCATCTTTGCATCAGTCACAGTCTCAGGAATTTTTCAGATACTTCAGCTCTCAAAGACCTACTAAGCCACTGAGCAGTTTCAATCTCTGTCAGTGGAAAAAAATGATCAGACTGCTGAAATCACAGGTCTTTGACCTTTTAAAGGAGCATTTCCGTCGTGTTTTATGGTTTCCCAAGCATTTTCCTCACCATCGCTCTGTGGGAGTAGCAAAATAATTTTTCTCTTTACAAATGACTTCATTGAAGTGGGGGGAAAATAACGTGACTTGTAGAAAGTCACAGACACTGTAAATCTGGCTTTGAATTCTACTCCATCCATCCATCCATCCATCCATCCATCCATCCTTCCACACATACATTCTTTCACTATACCAAACAGGTACGCGCAAATGGTTCCTAAAATCTCAAAATCAAAATATGATGGCATCGTAGTTTTAGAACTGGAAGAGAGAACTTAAAGGCCATCAATCCCCTCATTTTGCAAGTGGGAGGTTGGGATGCGCCTAGAGTCACAAAACAAGGATGTATCAGAGGAAAGATTTGAACCTAGGTTTTCCTGACCTCAAGTCAAGGGATTTATCCACTATACCTTATTCCCTCTAGATAGTATTATTTGTTGTTTACTCTTTTTTTCAGTGGTGTTTGACTCTTTGTGATCCCATTTGGGGTTTTCTTGGGAAAGATACTGGAGTGGTTTGCCATTTCCTTCACCAGCTCATTTTACAGACAAGAATCTAAAGCAAACAGTTTTAAGTGACTTGTCCAAGGTCACACATATGGTAACTATCTAAGGTCTTCCTGACCACAGACCCAGTGCTCTGTCCACCGTGCCACCTAGCTGCTTCCAAGTATAACTTGACCCACAGTTTATTGCCCAGAAATTGCCCCCAAAGTCACATCTACTCCCCATAAAAATATAGGATAAGTACCGTGTGTTTCAAGAGGAAGTGAGAGAGAGCAAGAGCATGAGATGCTGCTCATAATGGTGAGGTTCTGAAGGACAGCCTGGGGGACCCTCGATGTGGAAGTCAGGGGAGAGGGAGCAGATGAAGGAAAATGGAAGGGCATTGAAAATCATCTTCACAACTTTTGCCTAGGGCTAGACCCGGCCCTCTTTTGGGCAAAGAAAGTCTTGAATTTATTATTCATGTGATCATTCCCTTTTGACTCTTGCCAAAGGAGAGTGAACTCTCTAAAGGGCTCCAGGGAAAGAAAGTTCTAACATCTTCTGCATCAGCCCACACTGTAAATAAGCTGGTCTCTGCAAAAAGAGATTCATTAACCATCTTCCCTGCCATGGCGTTCATGTACAGCAAAGAACAAAATCTTCTGTTCTTAGAAGTAACCCGGTAGAGAGAGTGCTGCACCTTAAGCCCCCAAATCCTGAGTTCAAATCTAGCCTCAGACAATTGCTGTAACTTCATGACTCTGGTGGGTAAGTCATTTACCTCCCTGCCTGCCTCAATTTCCTCATCTAAAAAATAGGAACAATAAGGGATATTATGAGGGAAAATGAGATAATGGTTTTAAAAGGCTTTTCAAATTTTTAAAGGGCTGTGTAAGTTATTATTATTTTAAAAATACCTTTACATAGATAAAATTGAGGGGGAAAATTCTAATGTAAGAATTAAGCAAAGCGTGATCATGTATTGTTGCCCTAAGCAAAAAGTAGCAAAAAGAACATTGCCAAGGATTTGTGGAAAAGGAGGCTGGGCTGGTAAAATAGTAAGAGGCAGGGCTAAGAGATGTGGCCTGAATGCAACAGTGGAATGGTATAAGAACTCAGAGCAGGCTTCCAGGACTGGGATGAATCCTGTATGGAGGGCTGGGTAAAAATATGAACAAGAATACAGCAACTAGAAGGTCCAGCGGATAGGGTGCCAGATCTGAATCCGGAAGATTCGTATTCATTCCCGAGTTCAAATTTGGCCTCAGATGTTTATTAGCTGTGTGACCCTGGGCAAGTCACTTATCCCTATTTACCTCGGTTTCCTCATCTGTAAAAGGAACTAGAAAAATAAATGGCAAACCACTCTAGTATCTTTGCCAAGAATGCCCCAAACAGGGCCATGACTGAACCTGGGAACACAACTGAACAACCACGACAGTAACAATCAAGAATCACCCTGGATGAAAAGACATGGTGGGTGAAGTTATCTGCTCCAGAGAAGGCAGCACCCACACCAGGGAGATCAGAGACACACTGAAGCATGCAATGATGGGGGGTACAGAATAAATAAATGACTTAAGGTAGAGGAAAGCTCATGGCAGAACCAGGTTAGGCTTAGACAGTGAGTAGAAATAAAATGGGAAAAAATACTTCACTAGAAACCAAGTCAAGTCAACAGATATTTATCAAGTGCCTACTGTATACCTGGCCCTATGTCAAACCCTGGGAATACAGAGAAAGCCCTCTACCCCAACCCCCCTCCCCCCCAAAAAAAGTCCTGTGTTCAAGCCCTCAATCTTCAGTTTACTAAATGTGTGATCTAGGGGAAATTATTTAATTTTTCCCAATTCCCATTTCTTCATCTGTAAAAACAGAAATAAAATAAAATAAAAATAGAAAAAGGGGCGTCTAGGTAGCACAGTAGATAGCACATTCAAAACTGGGATTCTTAAGGAAGGCCTGGTTCAAATCTGACTTCAGACACTTCCTAGCTTTGTGATCCTGGGCAAGTCACTTAACCCCATTTGCCTAGACCTTGTCCTTCTGTCTTAGAGTTGTGATTAAGACAAAAAGTAAGGCTTTTAAAAAACAATTGAAAGGGGCAGCTGGGTAGCTCAGTGGATTGAGAGTCAGGCCTAGAGACGGGAGGTCCTAGGTTCAAATCTGGCCTCAGACACTTCCCAGCTGTGTGACCCTAGGCAAGTCACTTGACCCCCATTGCCCACCCTTACCACTCTTCCATCTAGGAGCCAATACACAGAAGTTAAGGGTTAAAAAAAAAAAAAACAACAAGTGAAAAAAGACTTGAGTTCACCACATTGCCATGCTAAGAAAAGTGAGTTATTAGTAATAGCTGTTAATGTTATTCATCATGGAAGATTTCATGAACAATGTCTTGAACTGTGTCTTCCAGGATAAATGGTTTCAGAGAGGAAAGATGAAGTTCAGGAAAATCTTTTCACTTTCCTTCAACAAGCACTTCTCAGTGGCCTCCTGTATAAGAATAGTAATAACTCCTAGCATTTATATAGCACTGTAAGGTTTTCAAAGCACTTTAAATAGGTTATATACCAAGCCCCGTAGTAGAGGCTGGCAACACAAAACCAGGCTCCTTGTGGTTCTCATCTTCAGAGAGAAATGCCTTTAGGAAATGGCCAACACTGGAGGTATGTACATCTGGTCCTTGGCCTTCTCCATTCCAACAGTGTCAACAAGTACAGCGTGTCCCGAGCAGCCAGCAAGCAACGTGGACTCAACCCAGTGTGCACGGGATGCTCTGTACTCCACACAGATAAAAAGGCCCTAACCTTTGAAGGGTTTTTAATCATCTAGTGGTTGAAAAAACCCTGTACTTTTTAGAGAAAACAAGCTGATGTGATTTCTCTCTCTCTCTCTCTTTTTTTTAACTTTTGTTGAAGAGAAAACATTTTATTTCCATGGTTCATGCCTCCTAATTTCCATTTTTCTTAAGATTTAAACACAATCAGTTTCAAACAGAGGTCAAAAGTGGTTTTCTCCCCTGCTCAATATATGTTCATTCCATGATCAGGTTAGCCATTTGAAAGGTTGAGGAAATGGGATAGTCCTTGGTACCCAGAGGGAGGCAGAGCTGGGGGGAGGAGAGGTGGAGGAGCGAGGAGGGGGTGATGGTTATCAAGGCCTTTTTCTTTCTGTAGCACTTTGTACTTTCCAAAGCATTTTTACAGGCTTTATCTCATTCAATCTCATAGAAACTGCAGGCTATCAAACAAATGAAACTAAGCTAACTTCCAAATGAGAATCCTGTTTTTCAGGTGTGCATAAAAGCCAGATTCAAAAGCCCAGGAAATCCTTCAGCCTGAGAAAGGCAGGGAAAAGAACAACCATTAAAATGGATATTTTCCACATTGGGGCTCCTCAGTTAAAGGGACGATGCTAATCTCTCTCTCTCTCTTTCTCTCTCTCTCTGTCTCTCTCTTTCCCTATCTTTCTCTCTCTGTCTCTCTCTTTCTCTCTGTCTCTCGATTTCCCTATCTTTCTCTCTCTCTCTCTTCCTCTCTTTCTCCTCCATCTCTCCATCTCTGATCTCTTATCTCTCTCTTTCCTTCTCTTCCTCCTCCTCCACCTCCTCCTCCTTTTCCATCTCATTGTCTTCATCTCTCTATGATCTCTTTCCTCATTTCTCTCTCTCTGTCTCCTCCATCTCTCCATCTCTCAACCCTCTCTGATCTCTCTCCCTCTTCATGTCTTTCTCTCTGTCTCCTCCATCTTTCCATCTCTCAAACCTCTCTGATCTCTTTTTCCCTCTTTCTCTCT